>NC_092163.1:9374879-9387379 GCF_045791955.1 Oncorhynchus clarkii lewisi
ATATATACACACATATAGCCATATATATAAAAACATATAGCCATATATACAGTTGAAGTCGAAAGTTTACATACACTTAGGTTGGAATCATTAAAACTCGTTTTTCAACCACTCCACAAATTTCATGTTAACAAACTATAGTTTTGGCAAGTCGGTTAGGAAATCTACTTTGTGCATGACACAGGTAATTTTTCCAACAATTGTTTACAGACAGATTATTTCACTGTATCACAATTCCAGTGGGTCAGAAGTTTACATACACAGAGTTGACTTTGCTTTCAAACAGCTAGGAAAATTCCAGAAAATGACATCATGGCTTTAAAGCTTCTGATAGGCTAATTGACATAATTTGAGTCAATTGGAGGTGTACCTGTGGATGTATTTCAAGACCTACCTTCAAACTCAGTGCCTCTTTGATTGACATCATGGGAAAATAGGGTTCATCCTTGGGAGGATCATCCTTGGGAGCAATTTCCAAATGCCCGAAGGTACCACATTCACCTGTACAAATATTAGTACACAAGTATAAACACCATGAGACCACGCAGCCGTCATACCGCTCAGGAAGGAGACGCGTTCTGTCTCCTAGAGATGAACATGCGAAAAGTGCAAATCAATCCCAGAACAAAAGCAAAGGACCTTGTGAAGACGATGGAGGAAACAGGTACAAAAGTATCTATATCCACAGTAAAACGAGTCCTATATCGACATAACCTGAAAGGCCGCTAAGCAAGGAAGAAGCCACTGCTCCAAAACTGCCATAAAAAAAGTCAGACTACGGTTTGCAACTGCACATGGGGACAAAGATCGTACTTTGTGGAGAAATGTCCTCTGGTCTGATGAAACCAAAGTAGAACTGTTTGGCCATAATGACCATTGATATGTTTGGAGGAAAAGGAGGAGGCTTGCAAGCCGAGGAAACACCATCCCAAACGTGAAGCACGGGGGTGGCAGCATCATGTTGTGGGGGTGCTTTGCTGCAGGAGGGACTGATGCACTTCACAAAATAGATGGCATCATGAGGCAGTACATTTATAAGGATATATTGAAACAAAATGGGTCTTCCAAATGGACAATGACCCCAAGCATACTTCCAAAGTTGTGGGAAAATGGCATTAAGGACAACAAATTCAAGGAATTGGAGTGGCCATCACAAAACCCTGAAAAAAAATGTGTGAGCAGAACTGAAAAAGTGTGTGCGAGCAAGGAGGCTTACAAACCTGACTCAGTTACACCAGCTCTGTCAGGAGGAATGGGCCAAAATTCACCCAATTTATTTTGGGAAGCTTGTGGAAGGCTACCCGAAACTTTTGACCCAAGTTAAAGCAATTTAAAGGCAATGCTACCAAATACTAATTGAGTGTATGTAAACTTCGGACCCACTGGGAATGTGATGAAAGAAATAAAAGCTGAAATAAATCATTCTCCCTACTATTATTCTGACATTTCACATTCTTAAAATAAAGTGGTAATCCTAACTGACCTAAAACAGGGAATTTATACTAGGATTAAATGTCAGTTTAAATGTATTTGGCTAAGGTGTATGTAAACTTCCGACTTCAACTGTATATATATATATATATATATATATATAAACATAGAACCATATATAAACAAGACAGGGACTCAATCCTATACTTTGATACTGTTTTACTTCAATATAAATGTTCAGCATCCAAAAGCAACAAAGACAGGAGTCAATCCAATACAAGGTATAAAAGAGCCCAGTAGCCCAGTGGTTCTCAGTCCTGGTCCTGGTGCTGTTGATTGTAGTACCAGTCCAGTGTTTCTCAGTCCTGGTCGTGGTGCTGTTGATTGTAGCACCAGTCCAGTGTTTCTCAGTCCTGGTCGTGGTGCTGTTGATTGTAGCACCAGCCCAGTGTTTCTCAGTCCTGGTGCTGTTGATTGTAGCACCAGTCCAGTGTTTCTCAGTCCTGGTGCTGTTGATTGTAGCACCAGTCCAGTGTTTCTCAGTCCTGGTCGTTGGTGCTGTTGATTGTAGTACCAGTCCAGTGTTTCTCAGTCCTGGTGCTGTTGATTGTAGCACCAGTCCAGTGTTTCTCAGTCCTGGTCGTGGTGCTGTTGATTGTAGTACCAGTCCAGTGTTTCTCAGTCCTGGTGCTGTTGTTTGTAGCACCAGTCCAGTGTTTCTCAGTCCTGGTCGTTGGTGCTGTTGTTTGTAGCACCAGTCCAGTGTTTCTCAGTCCTGGTCGTTGGTGCTGTTGTTTGTAGCACCAGTCCAGTGTTTCTCAGTCCTGGTGCTGTTGATTTTAGCACCAGTCCAGTGTTTCTCAGTCCTGGTGCTGTTGATTTTAGCACCAACCCAGTGTTTCTCAGTCCGGGTGCTGTTGATTGTAGCACTAGTCCAGTGTTTCTCAGTCCTGGTTGTGGTGTTGTTGATTGTAGTACCAGTCCAGTGTTTCTCAGTCCTGGTCCTGGTGCTGTTGATTGTAGTACCAGTCCAGTGGTTCTCAGTCCTGGTCGTGGTGCTGTTGATTGTAGCACCAGTCCAGTGTTTCTCAGTCCTGGTGCTGTTGATTGTAGCACCAGTCCAGTGTTTCTCAGTCCTGGTCGTGGTGCTGTTGATTGTAGTACCAGTCCAGTGTTTCTCAGTCCTGGTGCTGTTGATTGTAGTACCAGCCCAGTGTTTCTCAGTCCTGGTCGTTGGTGCTGTTGATTGTAGCACCAACCCAGTGTTTTTCAGTCCTGGTGCTGTTGATTGTAGTACCAGTCCAGTGGTTCTCAGTCCTGGTGCTGTTGATTGTAGTACCAGCCCAGTGTTTCTCAGTCCTGGTCGTTGGTGCTGTTGATTGTAGTACCAGTCCAGTGGTTCTCAGTCCTGGTGCTGTTGATTGTAGTACTCCCACAGTTCAAGTAATCAACTCCTCAGCAGGTTTTTGTACCCTTTTGGGTCCCCAGGACCAGGATTGAGAAACACCACACTAGACAGCTGACAATGGATGTTGTAAAGGCATTTTCCCCACCATTGGCTGAGATTGCATTCACGGTAACAGCTGCAGATATTGTCTCAAGGTTAAAATACCTTTAAAAAGCCAATCTATACATTGAAATAATATAACTGACACACGAATCTGATTGACAAATGTATGTGTGTGTGTGTGTGTGTGTGTCAATACACACCGTCTCCTAAATCATGAATGCCCCCATGAAATTATCTTCAGCTCCAAATCTCAGCAGCGTTCCGTTGTCCACGGTTACATAGATGATGTCTCCAGGCAACAGATGAAAGACTCCGCCCAGGTAGCTGTTCAGAAGATTCTGATGAGAAATCTTTTTCGGTCTGGAATCCTGGGAAGGACAATGGAACCTAACGGAGAGACAGACAGACACTTAGAACGCATCCCAAAATGATGCCCCCTGACCATCACCTCACACACTCACTGACCTGTTAGCTTTCATCAACACATTCCCCCTCCCCCTCCCCCTCCATCCCCCTCCCCGTCCCAGGACACCCACCTCACACTCACTGACCTGTTAGCTTTCATCAACACATTCTCCCTCCCCCTCCCCCTCCCCCTCCCCCTCCCCGTCCCAGGACCACCACCTCACACTCACTGACCTGTTAGCTTTCATCAACACATTCCCCCTCCCCCTCCCCCTCCCAGTCCCAGGACCACCACCTCACACTCACTGACCTGTTAGCTTTCATCAACACATTCCCCCTCCCCCTCCCCCTCCCAGTCCCAGGACCACCACCTCACACACTCACTGACCTGTTAGCTTTCATCAACACATTCCCCCTCCCCCTCCCCCTCCCCCTCTCCCCCCTCCCCCTCCCCCACACACTCCCCGTCCCAGGACCCCCACCTCACACTCACTGACCTGTTAGCGTTCATCAACACATTCTCCCTCCCCCTCCCCCTCCCCCTCCCCCTCCCCGTCCCAGGACCACCACCTCACACTCACTGACCTGTTAGCTTTCATCAACACATTCCCCCTCCCCCTCCCCCTCCCAGTCCCAGGACCACCACCTCACACTCACTGACCTGTTAGCTTTCATCAACACATTCCCCCTCCCCCCCCCCCCCTCCCCCTCCCAGGACCACCACCTCACACACTCACTGACCTGTTAGCTTTCATCAACACATTCACCTCACACTCACTGACCTGTTAGCTTTCATCAACACATTCCCCCTCCCCCTCCCCCTCCCCCTCCCCCTCCCCCTCCCCGTCCCAGGACCACCACCTCACACTCACTGACCTGTTAGCTTTCATCAACACATTCCCCCTCCCCCTCCCTCCCCCTCCCAGGACCACCACCTCACACACTCACTGACCTGTTAGCTTTCATCAACACATTCCCCCTCCCCCTCCCCCTCCCTCCCCCTCCCCCTCCCTCCCCCTCCCCCACCACCTCCACTCACTGGACCCCCACCTCACACTCACTGACCTGTTAGCTTTCATCAACACATTCCCCCTCCCCCTCCCCCTCCCCCTCTCCCCGTCCCAGGACCACCACCTCACACTCACTGACCTGTTAGCTTTCCTCCCCCTCCCCCTCTCCCCCTCCCCCTCCCCCCCGTCCCTCTCCTGACCTGTTAGCCCCCATCCCCCTCCCCCTCCCCCTCCCAGGACCCCCACCTCACACTCACTGACCTGTTAGCTTTCATCAACACATTCCCCCTCCCCCTCCCCCTCCCTCTCCCCTCCCCCTCCCCCTCCCCCCCCACCTCCCTCACTGACCTGTTAGCTTTCATCTCCCTCCCCCCCCCTCCCCCCCCCTCCCCCTCCCAGGACCCCCACCTCACACTCACTGACCTGTTAGCTTTCATCAACACAAGTGGTTTGTTTTTGTAACCCTCGGTGATCCTCATCACCTTGTGTTTGAACAGAAAGCAGTCTTCAACGAAGTGCACTTTGGAGTAGACATAGTAGTGCCCTTTCCTCTGTGCTACCAGGTGGCCATCTTTGTAGTCCATCTGATCTGTGAAGGCAGACAGGCCCTTGTCTGATTCCCACTGAACGACACTATCCTCACCCACTGGCTGGGAGGGGCCTGGGAGAGGGAGGGGGAGGGGAGGGAAGGGAGCGAGGGAAGGGAGCGAGGGGGCGGAGTGCGGGAGAGGAAGGGGAGAGAGATGGGGGAATGGGGGGATGGGGGAATGGGGGAGAGAGATGGGGGAATGGGGGGACAGATGAGGGAATGGGGGATGGGGGAATGGGAGGGAGAGATGGGGGAATGGGGTGGAGAGAGATGGGGGAATGGGGGGGAGAGATGGGGGAATGGGGGGGAGAGATGGGGGATGGGGGGGAGAGATGGGGGAATGGGGGGGGAGATGGGGGAATGGGGGGTGGGGGAATGGGGGGATGGGGGGTGGGGGAATGGGGGGGAGAGATGGGGGAATGGGGGTGGGGGAATGGGGGGAGAAATGGGGGAATGGGGGGGAGAGATGGGGGAATGGGGGGTGGGGGAATGGGGGGAGAAATGGGGGAATGGGGGGGAGAGATGGGGGAATGGGGGGTAGAAATAGGGCAGAGGGGGGAGTTAAGAGTGCAGATAGTGCTGGTTAAATGTGTGTGTGTGTGTGTGTGTGTGTGTGCGCGCGTGTGTATGTGTGTGTGTGTAGGTGTGTGCGTGCGTGCGTGCGTGTGTTGAGGGGCTGTACTGTACCTATCAAGTGTGCTGAGGGTTTCCGTTGGATCTCAGGTGGGAGTTTCCTCCTCGTAGGCTTGACTAAAATCTCATTGGTCTCTGTCAGGGGAAAGGAAATTATTTCATGAGAGAGAGAGGGGGGGGGGGACGATAGAGAGAAAGAGAGTGAAAGAGAAAGAAAAAGAGAGAGAGATCAACTTTCAGAAAACCAAAGTTGAGATATTCCAGAAAAGGGCCAGGAATCAGAGAAGCAGACACTCGGACGATTTCGTTTTAATTGTAAATATAAAGAAAAGGATACAAAATGTTGGCACCAAAACATCCTTACAATTCAAAGCAGTGGAAACCCAAGAGCTGAACCCTGAAAAGAGTCCTCTGTGTCAGATGTTAAAACATTTAAACAACCCTATTATCCAAACACACAGGGATATCAATCAGGTTGTTAATTAAAGAAATGAAAACTCCTATTTGACAAATTGTGAAAATGAAAGATAAACATAGAATAAACTAAATTGCTATTTGGTCTCAAAGGAGAATAGAAATGGTCAGAATATCTCTGCTCTGTTAGAGATACAACACAGAGACAAACCACCAACTGGTCAGAATATCTCTGCTCTGTCAGAGATACAACACAGAGACAAACCACCAACTGGTCAGAATATCTCTGCTCTGTCAGAGATACAACACAGAGACAAACCACCAACTGGTCAGAATATCTCTGCTCTGTCAGAGATACAACACAGAGACAAACCACCAACTGGTCAGAATATCTCTGCTCTGTCAGAGATACAACACAGAGACAAACCACCAACTGGTCAGAATATCTCTTCTCTGTCAGAGATACAACACAGAGACAAACCACCAACTGGTCAGAATATCTCTACTCTGTCAGAGATACAACACAGAGACAAACCACCAACTGGTCAGAATATCTCTGCTCTGTCAGAGATACAACACAGAGACAAACCACCAACTGGTCAGAATATCGCTGCTCTGTTAGAGATACAACACAGAGACAAACCACCAACTGGTCAGAATATCTCTGCTCTGTCAGAGATACAACACAGAGACAAACCACCAAATGGTCAGAATATCTCTGCTCTGTCAGAGATACAACACAGAGACAAACCACCAACTGGTCAGAATATCTCTACTCTGTCAGAGATACAACACAGAGACAAACCACCAACTGGTCAGAATATCTCTGCTCTGTCAGAGATACAACACAGAGACAAACCACCAACTGGTCAGAATATCTCTACTCTGTCAGAGATACAACACAGAGACAAACCACCAACTGGTCAGAATATCTCTGCTCTGTCAGAGATACAACACAGAGACAAACCATCAACTGGTCAGAATATCTCTGCTCTGTCAGAGATACAACACAGAGACAAACCACCAACTGGTCAGAATATCTCTTCTCTGTCAGAGATACAACACAGAGACAAACCACCAACTGGTCAGAATATCTCTACTCTGTCAGAGATACAACACAGAGACAAACCACCAACTGGTCAGAATATCTCTGCTCTGTCAGAGATACAACACAGAGACAACCCACCAACTGGTCAGAATATCTCTGCTCTGTCAGAGATACAACACAGAGACAAACCACCAACTGGTCAGAATATCTCTACTCTGTCAGAGAAACAACACAGAGACAAACCACCAACTGGTCAGAATATCTCTGCTCTGTCAGAGATACAACACAGAGACAAACCACCAACTGGTCAGAATATCTCTGCTCTGTCAGAGATACAACACAGAGACAGAAAAAGTGAGAGACTAAAAGACAATACTCCCAAATAGGAGAATCAATATCTCAATCAATTCCCAACTTCTCTGAATTTACTATTGACATGAATATGACTGTAGATATGAATATGACTGTAGATATGACTGTAGATATGAATATGACTGTAGATATGACTGTAGATATGAATATGACTGTATATATGACTGTAGACATGAATATGACTGTAGATATGAATATGACTGTATATATGACTGTAGACATGAATATGACAGTAGATATGAATATGACTGTAGATATGAATATGACTGTAGATATGACTGTAGACATGAATATGACAGTAGATATGAATATGACTGTAGATATGAATATGACTGTAGATATGAATATGACTGTAGATATGAATATGACTGTAGATATGAATATGACTGTAGATATGACTGTAGATATGAATATGACTGTAGATATGAATATGACTGTAGATATGACTGTAGATATGACTGTAGACATGAATATGACTGTAGATATGAATATGACTGTAGATATGAATATGACTGTCGATATGACTGTAGATATGACTGTAGATATGAATATGACTGTAGATATGAATATGACTGTAGATATGAATATGACTGTAGATATGAATATGAATATGACTGTAGATATGAATATGACTGTAGATATGAATATGACTGTAGATGTGAATATTACTGTAGATATGACTGTAGATATGAATATGACTGTAGATATGAATATGACTGTTGGATATGAATATGACTGTAGATATGAATATGACTGTAGATATGAATATGATTGTAGATATGACTGTAGATATGAATATGACTGTAGATATGAATATGACTGTTAGATATGAATATGAATATGACTGTAGATATGAATATGACTGTAGATATGACTGTAGATATGACTGTAGATATGAATATGACTGTAGATATGAATATGACTGTAGATATGAATATGACTGTAGATATGAATATGAATATGACTGTAGATATGAATATGACTGTAGATATGAATATGACTGTAGATATGACTGTAGATATGACTGTAGATATGAATATGACTGTAGATATGAATATGACTGTAGATATGAATATGACTGTAGATATGACTGTAGATATGAATATGACTGTAGATATGAATATGAATATGACTGTAGATATGAATATGATTGTAGATATGACTGTAGATATGAATATGACTGTAGATATGAATATGACTGTAGATATGAATATGATTGTAGACATGACTGTAGATATGAATATGACTGTAGATATGAATATGACTGTAGATATGACTGTAGATATGACTGTAGATATGAATATGACTGTAGATATGAATATGACTGTAGATATGAATATGACTGTTGATATGACTGTAGAAATGAATATGACTGTAGATATGAATATGACTGTCAGATATGAATATGACTGTAGATATGACTGTAGATATGAATATGACTGTAGATATGAATATGACTGTAGATATGAATATGACTGTCGATATGAATATGACTGTCAGATATGAATATGACTGTAGATATGACTGTAGATATGAATATGACTGTAGATATGAATATGACTGTAGATATGACTGTAGATATGAATATGACTGTAGATATGAATATGACTGTAGATATGACTGTAGATATGAATATGACTGTAGATATGACTGTCGATATGAATATGACTGTAGATATGAATATGACTGTAGATATGACTGTCGATATGAATATGACTGTCGATATGACTGTAGATATGACTGTAGATATGACTGTAGATAGGAATATGACTGTAGATATGACTGTAGATATGACTGTAGATAGGAATATGACTGTCAATATGAATATGACTGTAGATATGAATATGACTGTAGATATGAATATGACTGTAGATATGACTGTAGATATGAATATGACTGTAGATATGACTGTAGATATGAATATGACTGTAGATATGAATATGACTGTATATATGACTGTAGACATGAATATGACAGTAGATATGAATATGACTGTAGATATGAATATGACTGTAGATATGAATATGACTGTAGATATGAATATGACTGTAGATATGAATATGACTGTAGATATGACTGTAGATATGAATATGACTGTAGATATGAATATGACTGTAGATATGACTGTAGATATGACTGTAGACATGAATATGACTGTAGATATGAATATGACTGTAGATATGAATATGACTGTCGATATGACTGTAGATATGACTGTAGATATGAATATGACTGTAGATATGAATATGACTGTAGATATGAATATGAATATGACTGTAGATATGAATATGACTGTAGATATGAATATGACTGTAGATGTGAATATTACTGTAGATATGACTGTAGATATGAATATGACTGTAGATATGAATATGACTGTTGGATATGAATATGACTGTAGATATGAATATGACTGTAGATATGAATATGAATATGACTGTAGATATGAATATGACTGTAGATATGACTGTAGACATGAATATGACAGTAGATATGAATATGACTGTAGATATGAATATGACTGTAGATATGAATATGACTGTAGATATGAATATGACTGTAGATATGAATATGACTGTAGATATGACTGTAGATATGAATATGACTGTAGATATGAATATGACTGTAGATATGACTGTAGATATGACTGTAGACATGAATATGACTGTAGATATGAATATGACTGTAGATATGAATATGACTGTCGATATGACTGTAGATATGACTGTAGATATGAATATGACTGTAGATATGAATATGACTGTAGATATGAATATGACTGTAGATATGAATATGAATATGACTGTAGATATGAATATGACTGTAGATATGAATATGACTGTAGATGTGAATATTACTGTAGATATGACTGTAGATATGAATATGACTGTAGATATGAATATGACTGTTGGATATGAATATGACTGTAGATATGAATATGACTGTAGATATGAATATGATTGTAGATATGACTGTAGATATGAATATGACTGTAGATATGAATATGACTGTTAGATATGAATATGAATATGACTGTAGATATGAATATGACTGTAGATATGACTGTAGATATGACTGTAGATATGAATATGACTGTAGATATGAATATGACTGTAGATATGAATATGACTGTAGATATGAATATGAATATGACTGTAGATATGAATATGACTGTAGATATGAATATGACTGTAGATATGACTGTAGATATGACTGTAGATATGAATATGACTGTAGATATGAATATGACTGTAGATATGAATATGACTGTAGATATGACTGTAGATATGAATATGACTGTAGATATGAATATGAATATGACTGTAGATATGAATATGATTGTAGATATGACTGTAGATATGAATATGACTGTAGATATGAATATGACTGTAGATATGAATATGATTGTAGATATGACTGTAGATATGAATATGACTGTAGATATGAATATGACTGTAGATATGACTGTAGATATGACTGTAGATATGAATATGACTGTAGATATGAATATGACTGTAGATATGAATATGACTGTTGATATGACTGTAGAAATGAATATGACTGTAGATATGAATATGACTGTCAGATATGAATATGACTGTAGATATGACTGTAGATATGAATATGACTGTAGATATGAATATGACTGTAGATATGAATATGACTGTCGATATGAATATGACTGTCAGATATGAATATGACTGTAGATATGACTGTAGATATGAATATGACTGTAGATATGAATATGACTGTAGATATGACTGTAGATATGAATATGACTGTAGATATGAATATGACTGTAGATATGACTGTAGATATGAATATGACTGTAGATATGACTGTCGATATGAATATGACTGTAGATATGAATATGACTGTAGATATGACTGTCGATATGAATATGACTGTCGATATGACTGTAGATATGACTGTAGATATGACTGTAGATAGGAATATGACTGTAGATATGACTGTAGATATGACTGTAGATAGGAATATGACTGTCGATATGAATATGACTGTAGATATGAATATGACTGTAGATATGAATATGACTGTAGATATGACTGTAGATATGAATATGACTGTAGATATGACTGTAGATATGAATATGACTGTAGATATGACTGTAGATAGGAATATGACTGTAGATATGAATATGACTGTAGATATGACTGTAGATATGACTGTAGATAGGAATATGACTGTCGATATGAATATGACTGTAGATAGGAATATGACTGTAGATATGAATATGACTGTAGATATGACTGTAGATATGACTGTAGATAGGAATATGACTGTCGATATGAATATGACTGTAGATATGAATATGACTGTAGATATGAATATGACTGTAGATATGACTGTAGATATGAATATGACTGTAGATATGACTGTCGATATGAATATGACTGTCGATATGAATATGACTGTCGATATGACTGTAGATATGACTGTAGATATGACTGTAGATATGACCTTCGATATGAATATGACTGTAGATAGGAATATGACTATAGATATGACTGTAGATATGACTGTCGATATGAATATGACTGTAGATATGACTGTAGATATGACTGTAGATATGAATATGACTGTAGATATGACTGTAGATATGACTGTCGATATGAATATGACTGTAGATATGAATATGACTGTAGATGTGAATATGACTGTAGATATGAATATGACTGTCGATATGAATATGACTGTAGATATGACTGTAGATATGACTGTAGATATGAATATGAATATGACTGTAGATATGAATATGACTGTAGATATGACTGTAGATAAGAATATGAATATGACTGTAGATATGACTGTAGATATGACTGTAGATATGAATATGACTGTAGATATGAATATGACTGTCGATATGAATATGACTGTAGATATGACTGTAGATATGAATATGAATATGACTGTAGATATGAATATGACTGTAGATATGACTGTAGATATGAATATGACTGTAGATATGACTGTAGATATGACTGTAGATTTGACTGTAGATATGAATATGAATATGACTGTAGATATGACTATGACTGTAGATATGACTGTAGATATGAATATGAA
>NC_092163.1:9399879-9467379 GCF_045791955.1 Oncorhynchus clarkii lewisi
GGACAGGTTCTGGTCCACTACAGTAATATAACTAGGACATGTTCTGGTCCATTACAGTAATATAACTAGGACAGGTTATAGTCCACTATGGTAATATAACTAGGACAGGTTCTGGTCCAATACGGTAATATAACTAGGACAGGTTCTGGTCCATTACAGTAATATAACTAGGACAGGTTATGGTCCATTACAGTAATATAACTAGGACAGGTTCTGGTCCACTACAGTAATATAACTAGGACAGGTTATGGTCCACTACAGTAATATAACTAGGACAGGTTATGGTCCATTACAGTAATAGAACTAGAACAGGTTCTGGTCCACTACAGTAATATAACCAGGACAGGTTCTGGCCCATTACAGTAATATAACTAGGACAGGTTCTGGCCCATTACAATAATATAACTAGGACAGGTTCTGGTCCACTACAGTAATATAACTAGGACAGGTTATGGTCCATTACAGTAATATAACTAGGACAGGTTCTGGTCCGTTACAGTAATATAACTAGGACAGGTTCTGGTCCACTACAGTAATATAACTGGGACAGGTTCTGGTCCACTACAGTAATATAACTAGGACAGGTTCTGGTCCATTACAGTAATATAACTAGGACAGGTTCTGGTCCACTACAGTAATATAACAAGGACAGGTTCTGGTCCACTACAGTAATAGAACTAGGACAGATTATGGTCCATTACAGTAATAGAACTAGAACAGGTTCTGGTCCGTTACAGTAATATAACTAGGACAGGTTATGGTCCATTACAGTAATATAACTAGGACAGGTTCTGGTCCATTACAGTAATGGAACTAGGACAGGCTCCGTTCCATTACTAGCTACTAGAACTCTCTCTGTCCTTGTCAAAGTTGTTGACCCTATTTGTTGACCCTATTGGCACCCTATTTCTTATATGCAGTTGACTACTTTTGACTATGGGTCTCTGGTCAAACGTAGGGCACAATATAGGGAATAGGGTTCCATTTGGAACAGGCCCTTACCGTCTCAGAATGAGTCAGAACCCACTGGGAACAGAAGTCAATTCAATGTATATTTCTCGTTGGTTCAACGTCATTGAAATGAGAGTTTGCCCGGTGAGAAGCCACAGATGACGTTGATTTTCTGCAATCTACAGCAGCAACCATTCAAATGTTTCCACTGATAAGTCGTCTCGTTTAAACAGGCCAGTGTTATTATTGGAGTATGTTAGCAAAATCTGTTTACAACATCGCTATCTGTTTTTAACACAAATTGTTTTAACGTCGGCTTTTCAAATGAAGAGCAAAAGAAGGGCTTCTGTGCGCGTTCATGAGGCTACAGCTCAGTTTATGTGTACAATTGAATTCTACTCGTGAATTGTACAATTTAGTTTAGAATTCTTTAGAGTCTATAACGTTTGGGAAGGAGGGACAGGTTTCAGGGTTGTTAATCTGACATATGGAATTGTTTTAAAATGGTCATTTTATGTATCATTTAGCTTTTTGATTTCGAACCCCTTTAGTCATATTAAAAATATATTTAAAAAAAGATTTGATAAAATATTGATTTTGGCCTTTACTCCGAAAGCCCATAGAAACGCATTGAATAACACAATCATAAGTGGCAAAAAAGGACAGTCAAACAACAAATAATACGAAAAAAGATTTTGAAGTGTCTATCCTAAATCGAGGAGAAAAAAACACAAAAAAACATCTGGTAATATATTAAATGACATTGTACACATTTTTAGCGCTTTTTGGGGGGAAGAGAGAGGCACAAAATTGAGTTCATAACTTATTTAGAACGGGGAACAAAATGAACGTCCCCAGCAAGGATTCCACCCTCGGCGATTGGTCCCGCAGTGAATCAGTCATACGGATATTCTAGCCAATCGTCTGATCGGAAAAGTTCAACAGATGTTGCGGAACATAGAAACACGCTATTGGAAGTTAGCTAGCTAGCCAGGATGATAACGTAGCTAGCTATCATATTTCAGCACATCGAGGAAGCTAATTAATTTATCGCCATGGACACACGTCGGACAGCAGGACGAGGCAGCACCACATGTGTTTTCATGGCGTTAGTTGTAGCGACGTGTCTTGAAACCATTCGTGCTTTCGGCCACAGCCAAGACAGCGAATTCACCTTTATCTTACCAGCCGGAAGAACCGAGTGCTTTTTCCAAACGGCTGCGAAGAACGTTACCATGGAAGTGGAGTATCAGGTAAACTAACTAGTGGGTTAGCTGTCTAGTGTGTGCATTGGCGAGCAACAAAAGATCTCAACGCAGAAGTTAGCAGGCTTGTAACGTTAGCCAATGTAAACACGATACAGTCCCAGAAAAGGCTAGCTGTGACAATGATGCTATTCTCAGTTCGCCTCCCGCGATGACTAACTACAGCAGCAAGCTAGTCGCGCCAGATAACGTTATCTAGCTAACTCGCTAGTTAAGGAGAGAGCCACAGCAGCAGCAAGCTATCTGGTTGTGCCCTGTCGCATGTATGCTGTGTAGGACACTTGACCCAGGCTACACATGAGAGAGACTACTTGAAGCCGTATAAGCAAGGATGCTGTTTTGCAGTAGTATCCCCATCTATAACCGAACCTTTCGTATGATGCAGGTGAACCATATAGATATAACCAAATTGTATCTTTCTCCCAGAGGAGAAAATGGGATACCTGGTCAGTTGTACAACTCAATGCATTCAACTGAAATGTGTCTTCCGCATTTAACCCAACCCCTCTGAATCGGGGGGGGGGGGGGGTCTTTGGCGCCCAGGGAACAGTGGGTTAACTCCTGAGAGGGGTACATTTGCTCGTTAGTGTTTTATGAATGTCTCTCTCTCCATCTCTCGTCTTCCACTCTACAGAGATTTAGCCAGTGTAAGTGTTACAAATACATCCTACCCAGTGATGTAAATACATCATTATAAACTGGGTGGTTCAAGCCCTGAATGCTGATTGGCTGACAACCGTGGTATATCAGACCGTTGGTAACCAGTTTATAATAGCAATAAGGCAACAGAGGGTAGGGTAGCTAAGGGCTGTGTCCAGGCACTCAGCGATGCGTCGTGCATAAGAACAACCCTTAGCCATGGTATATTGGCCATATACCACACCCCCTTGGGCCTTGTTGCTTAACCACTTCACCTACATCTTGACACAAACGGCTCCAACAACTCTCTCAATTAGGTCATATCTATCAATATGTGTCTTCGTTCTATAGGCTAGCTAGCCTATCTGTACCAGTCCGTCCACAGAGGGGAGGGTAGCTAGCCTGATCCCAGTCCGTCCGCAGAGGGGAGGGTAGCTAGCCTGATCCCAGTCCGCCCACAGAGGGGAGGGTAGCTAGCCTGATCCCAGTCCGCCCACAGAGGGGAGGGTAGCTAGCCTGATCCCAGTCCGCCCACAGAGGGGAGGGTAGCTAGCCTGATCCCAGTCCGCCCACAGAGGGGAGGGTAGCTAGCCTGATCCCAGTCCGCCCACAGAGGGGAGGGTAGCTAGCCTGATCCCAGTCCGCCCACAGAGGGGAGGGTAGCTAGCCTAATCCCAGTCCGCCCACAGAGGGGAGGGTAGCTAGCCTGATCCCAGTCCATCCACAGAGGGGAGGGTAGCTAGCCTGATTTCCCCCCCCCCCCCCCCCCCCCAGGCTACAGGGTTCCCCCCCCCCCAGGCTAGCCAATACTAGAGAGCTATATACAGTGCCTTGCGAAAGTATTCAGCCCCCTTGAACTTTGCGACCTTTTGCCACATTTCAGGCTTCAAACATAAAGATATAAAACTGTATTTTTTTTGTGAAGAATCAACAACAAGTGGGACACAATCATGAAGTGGAACGACATTTATTGGATATTTCAAACTTTTTTAACAAATCAAAAACTGAAAAATTGGGCGTGCAAAATTATTCAGCCCCCTTAAGTTAATACTTTGTAGCGCCACCTTTTGCTGCGATTACAGCTGTAAGTCGCTTGGGGTATGTCTCTATCAGTTTTGCACATCGAGAGACTGACATTTTTTCCCATTCCTCCTTGCAAAACAGCTCGAGCTCAGTGAGGTTGGATGGAGAGCATTTGTGAACAGCAGTTTTCAGTTCTTTCCACAGATTCTCGATTGGATTCAGGTCTGGACTTTGACTTGGCCATTCTAACACCTGGATATGTTTATTTTTGAACCATTCCATTGTAGATTTTGCTTTATGTTTTGGATCATTGTCTTGTTGGAAGACAAATCTCCGTCCCAGTCTCAGGTCTTTTGCCATCAGGTTTTCTTCCAGAATGGTCCTGTATTTGGCTCCATCCATCTTCCCATCAATTTTAACCATCTTCCCTGTCCCTGCTGAAGAAAAGCAGGCCCAAACCATGATGCTGCCACAACCATGTTTGACAGTGGGGATGGTGTGTTCAGCTGTGTTGCTTTTACGCCAAACATAACGTTTTGCATTGTTACCAAAAAGTTCAATTTTGGTTTCATCTGACCAGAGCACCTTCTTCCACATGTTTGGTGTGTCTCCCAGGTGGCTTGTGGCAAACTTTAAGCGACACTTTTTATGGATATCTTTAAGAAATGGCTTTCTTCTTGCCACTCTTCCATAAAGGCCAGATTTGTGCAATATATGACTGATTGTTGTCCTATGGACAGAGTCTCCCACCTCAGCTGTAGATCTCTGCCGTTCATCCAGAGTGATCATGGGCCTCTTGGCTGCATCTCTGATCAGTCTTCTCCTTGTATGAGCTGAAAGTTTAGAGGGACGGCCAGGTCTTGGTAGATTTGCAGTGGTCTGATACTCCTTCCATTTCAATATTATCGCTTGCACAGTGCTCCTTGGGATGTTTAAAGCTTGGGAAATCTTTTTGTATCCAAATCTGGCTTTAAACTTCTTCACAACAGTATCTCGGACCTGCCTGGTGTGTTCCTTGTTCTTCATGATGCTCTCTGCGCTTTTAACGGACCTCTGAGACTATCACAGTGCAGGTGCATTTATACGGAGACTTGATTACACACAGGTGGATTGTATTTATCATCATTAGTCATTTAGGTCAACATTGGATCATTCAGAGATCCTCACTGAACTTCTGGAGAGAGTTTGCTGCACTGAAAGTAAAGGGGCTTTTTTTTTTTTTTTCTTCACAAAAAAATACAGTTTTATATCTTTATGTTTGAAGCCTGAAATGTGGCAAAAGGTCGCAAAGTTCAAGGGGGCCGAATACTTTCGCAAGGCACTGTAAGTGCACACTTCAGAGGAGTAGAGATTATTGGGTTGCAGGCAGCTCTAGTCTGTTTGTTCAGTGGGATAGTCCCTGTAGTGGAGTTTACAGGCAGCTTGCCACCTATTCAACTCAAGCATGTGTGTGTGTTGTGTAACCCCTCTCAGGCAGTGTGTGTATTGATGTGTAACCCCTCTCAGGCAGTGTGTGTGTGTGTTGATGTGTAACCCCTCTCAGGCAGTGTGTGTGTGTGTTGATGTGTAACCCCTCTCAGGCAGTGTGTGTTTTGATGTGTAACCCCTCTCAGGCAGTGTGTGTGTGTTGTGTAACCCCTCTCAGGCAGTGTGTGTGTTGCAGTGTAACCCCTCTCAGGCAGTGTGTGTGTTGCAGTGTAACCCCTCTCAGGCAGTGTGTTTGTTGATGTAACCCCTCTCAGGTAGTGTGTGTGTTGTTGTGTAACCCCTCTCAGGCAGTGTGTGTGTGTGTTGTGTAACCCCTCTCAGGCAGTGTGTGTGTTGTGTAACCCCTCTCAGGCAGTGTGTGTGTGTTGATGTGTAACCCCTCTCAGGCAGTGTGTGTGTTGTGTTACCCCTCTCAGGCAGTGTGTGTGTTGATGTGTAACCCCTCTCAGGCAGTGTGTGTGTTGATGTGTTACCCCTCTCAGGCAGTGTGTGTGTGATGTTGTGTAACCCCTCTCAGGCAGTGTGTGTGTTGATGTGTTACCCCTCTCAGGCAGTGTGTGTGTGATGTTGTGTAACCCCTCTCAGGCAGTGTGTGTGTGTTGATGTGTAACCCCTCTCAGGCAGTGTGTTGATGTGTACCCCTCTCAGGCAGTGTGTGTGTGTTGTTGTGTAACCCCTCTCAGGCAGTGTGTGTGTGTTGTGTAACCCCTCTCAGGCAGTGTGTGTGTTGTTGTGTAACCCCTCTCAGGCAGTGTGTGTGTTTTGTGTAACCCCTCTCAGGCAGTGTGTGTGTTGTTGTGTAACCCCTCTCAGGCAGTGTGTGTGTTGTTGTGTAACCCCTCTCAGGCAGTGTGTGTGTGTTGTTGTGTAACCCCTCCCAGGCAGTGTGTGTGTTGTTGTGTAACCCCTCTCAGGCAGTGTGTGTGTTGTTGTGTAACCCCTCTCAGGCAGTGTGTGTGTTGTGTAACCCCTCTCAGGCAGTGTGTGTGTTGTGTAACCCCTCTCAGGCAGTGTGTGTTGTTGTGTAACCCCTCTCAGGCAGTGTGTGTGTTGTGTAACCCCTCTCAGGCAGTGTGTGTGTGTTGATGTGTAACCCCTCTCAGGCAGTGTGTGTGTTGTGTTACCCCTCTCAGGCAGTGTGTGTGTTGATGTGTAACCCCTCTCAGGCAGTGTGTGTGTTGATGTGTTACCCCTCTCAGGCAGTGTGTGTGTGATGTTGTGTAACCCCTCTCAGGCAGTGTGTGTGTTGATGTGTTACCCCTCTCAGGCAGTGTGTGTGTGATGTTGTGTAACCCCTCTCAGGCAGTGTGTGTGTGTTGATGTGTAACCCCTCTCAGGCAGTGTGTTGATGTGTACCCCTCTCAGGCAGTGTGTGTGTGTTGTTGTGTAACCCCTCTCAGGCAGTGTGTGTGTGTTGTGTAACCCCTCTCAGGCAGTGTGTGTGTTGTTGTGTAACCCCTCTCAGGCAGTGTGTGTGTTTTGTGTAACCCCTCTCAGGCAGTGTGTGTGTTGTTGTGTAACCCCTCTCAGGCAGTGTGTGTGTTGTTGTGTAACCCCTCTCAGGCAGTGTGTGTGTGTTGTTGTGTAACCCCTCCCAGGCAGTGTGTGTGTTGTTGTGTAACCCCTCTCAGGCAGTGTGTGTGT
Organism: Oncorhynchus clarkii lewisi; assembly: GCF_045791955.1. NCBI lineage: Eukaryota > Metazoa > Chordata > Actinopteri > Salmoniformes > Salmonidae > Oncorhynchus > Oncorhynchus clarkii. The sequence continues at coordinate 9,406,890 of NC_092163.1, forward strand.
TGTTGTGTAACCCCTCTCAGGCAGTGTGTGTGTTGTGTAACCCCTCTCAGGCAGTGTGTGTGTTGTGTAACCCCTCTCAGGCAGTGTGTGTTGTTGTGTAACCCCTCTCAGGCAGTGTGTGTGTTGTGTAACCCCTCTCAGGCAGTGTGTGTTAATGTGTAACCCCTCTCAGGCAGTGTGTGTTAATGTGTAACCCCTCTCAGGCAGTGTGTGTGTGTTGTGTAACCCCTCTCAGGCAGTGTGTGTGTTGTGTAACCCCTCTCAGGCAGTGTGTGTGTTAATGTGTAACCCCTCTCAGGCAGTGTGTGTGTTGTGTAACCCCTCTCAGGCAGTGTGTGTGTGTTGATGTGTAACCCCTCTCAGGCAGTGTGTGTGTTGTGTAACCCCTCTCAGGCAGTGTGTGTTCAGCACTAGTGAAGGACTGAATGTTATGACATACAACCTTGTCCTGTAATGTCAGACTGTTGATGTGTAGATGGGTTCTATGTGCCAGTAAGAATCACATATCTAGAAGAACAGCCATGTTTGTGTTTTGTTTTCCTTGTGTGATGGCGTAGGGGTGTGAGAGTGTGTGTCCATCTGATTTCAGTTGCGATACAGGGGACAGAGAAACAGTTTACAGAAAACCTAGTTCCTCCACTATGGTGTAGAGATTAGGCCTATCTGATAGGGGGTCGTCTGCATCCCTATTCCCTATGTAGAGCACTACCTGTGACCAGAAACCCTATGCCCTCTCGGGAGCATGGAGGTTCAGACAGATGATAGAAATGTGTTGTACAGAAACTGTCAGAGAGAATAGGAGATCCTGTCAGCTCTATTTCCTCTATTTCTACCTGCACCATTCAGAGGGGTTCACGTCACTGAGTACACATCCTGTTTTACTCAGGTAACATGTTTCATATCCTAGCTCTCTGACGTGCAGTGTGACTCATGTCTATAGCTGTTGTAAAAGTACCTTTCTGGTGTGTGTGTGTGTGTGTGTGTGTGTGTGTGTGTGTTCCTCTCTCCAGGTGATAGCCGGTGCAGGTATGGATGTAGATTTCACCATTCTCTCTCCTCACGGATTCCAGCTCATCTCTGAGTTCCGCCGCTCAGACGGAGTCCACATGTCAGTACCGCTGCCTCTCATTGGTCCAATCTCCACGCACAACATCTCTTCTAGTTCTGCGATTGGTCTATTTCTCTGCTTCTGTGATGTCACAATTCAACCTCAGATCACCCTGTGTTTTTTGACCTCGCTCTCTCCCCTTTCCTCTCTTTTTGGTTTGCTGTTGGCTTTGGGCCCACATCTCTGATTGGTTGCTTTCTCTGTGTCAGCGCCTCTGATTGGTTGTTTTGTTCTAGTGTGGAACCCACGGAGGAAGGAGACTACCAGATCTGTTTTGACAACAGCTTCAGCCGCTTCTCTGAGAAGATGGTCTTCTTTGAGGTTTATTTATATTAATATATCTTTATTAATTGGTTGATTTGATTTACTGTAAGTTGCTCTGGATAAGAGCATCTGCTAATTGAATCAAATGTAAATAAAGATACTATAAAGTGTGTGTGTAAAAATGCAGGTCATCATCGAGGGACAGCCGGGCGACGTGGGCGGGGATGACGAGTGGGCGGGGCTTGGAGAGCCTGAGAGCCTATTGGAGTACAAGCTGGAGGACATTAGGGTGAGTAGACTATTGGATGGATGACCATGTCTTCAACAACTGAACGAACACAGTACCTTTCCTCTTTTCAAACTCCCCCTCTCTCTCTTCCTCATCACCCTCTCCTTCCTCCTCCTCCCCCTTCCTCCTCTCTCTCCTCTCTCCCCCTCCCCTCCTCTCCCTCCCCTCCCTCCTCTCTCTCCCACCCTCCCCTCCTCTCTCTCCCACCCTCCCCTCCTCTCTCCTCCCCTCCAGGAGTCAATAGACTCAGTACACCGTCGGCTAGAGAGAAGTCGTCAGATGCAGACGGTACTGAGAGCGTTTGAGGCCAGGGACCGTAACCTGCTAGAAGACAACCTGTGGAGGGTCTTCTTCTGGTCCTGTACCAGTCTCATTGTAATGCTGGGGGTCGCACTAACTCAGGTAACACACCCCCAAACTAGGACAACTTGTAGAGGGTCTCCTGGTCCTGTACCAGTCTCATTGTAATGCTGGGGGTCGCACTAACTCAGGTAACACACCCCCACACTAGGACAACCTGTGTAGGGTCTCCTTCTGGTCCTGTACCAGTCTCATTGTAATGCTGGGGGTCGCACTAACTCAGGTAACACACCCCCACACTAGGACAACCTGTGGAGGGTCTCCTTCTGGTCCTGTACCAGTCTCATTGTAATGCTGGGGGTCGCACTAACTCAGGTAACACACCCCCACACTAGGACAACCTGTGGAGGGTCTCCTTCTGGTCCTGTACCAGTCTCAGTGCGACCCCCAGCATTACAATAACTCAGGTAACACACCCCCACACTAGGACAACCTGTGGAGGGTCTCCTTCTGGTCCTGTACCAGTCTCATTGTAATGCTGGGGGTCGCACTAACTCAGGTAACACACCCCCAAACTAGGACAACTTGTAGAGGGTCTCCTGGTCCTGTACCAGTCTCCTACTTACAGACCTGCCAACCTGCACACATTTTCAGGTCAAAGTATGCTGGTACAAAAACCTACCCTAAAATATGCAAAAAGATGCTTCTAGTGGGCACATTGATTAGTTCAGCTTCAAAAACATCAGAGGACACGGGCGAGGAAAAAATCTCTAGCTCCCCGCTTGATCTCCGAAACAGTAGTAGATGTGAGTTCATTGACTAGCAAGGAAACACGTGTTGTGTTGTGGTAGGTCAGCGGTGCAGTGTGTCAGCGGTGCAGTGTGTCAGCGGTGCAGTGTGTCAGCGGTGCAGTGTGTCAGCGGTGCAGTGTGTCAGCGGTGCGGTGTGTCAGCGGTGCAGTAGGTCAGCGGTGCAGTGTGTCAGCGGTGCAGTGTGTCAGCGGTGCAGTAGGTCAGCGGTGCAGTGTGTCAGCGGTGCAGTAGGTCAGCGGTGCAGTGTGTCAGCGGTGCAGTGTGTCAGCGGTGCAGTGTGTCAGCGGTGCGGTAGGTCAGCGGTGCGGTAGGTCAGCGGTGCAGTGTGTCAGCGGTGCAGTGTGTCAGCGGTGCAGTGTGTCAGCGGTGCGGTAGGTCAGCGGTGCAGTGTGTCAGCGGTGCGGTAGGTCAGCGGTGCGGTGTGTCAGCGGTGCAGTAGGTCAGCGGTGCAGTGTGTCAGCGGTGCGGTAGGTCAGCGGTGCAGTGTGTCAGCGGTGCGGTAGGTCAGCGGTGCAGTGTGTCAGCGGTGCAGTGTGTCAGCGGTGCAGTGTGTCAGCGGTGCGGTAGGTCAGCGGTGCAGTGTGTCAGCGGTGCGGTAGGTCAGCGGTGCGGTAGGTCAGCGGTGCGGTGTGTCAGCGGTGCGGTAGGTCAGCGGTGCAGTAGGTCAGCGGTGCAGTGTGTCAGCGGTGCGGTAGGTCAGCGGTGCAGTGTGTCAGCGGTGCGGTAGGTCAGCGGTGCGGTAGGTCAGCGGTGCAGTGTGTCAGCGGTGCGGTAGGTCAGCGGTTGCGGTAGGTCAGCGGTGCAGTGTGTCAGCGGTGCAGTGTGTCAGCGGTGCGGTAGGTCAGCGGTGCAGTGTGTCAGCGGTGCGGTAGGTCAGCGGTGCGGTAGGTCAGCAGTGCGGTAGGTCAGCGGTGCAGTGTGTCAGCGGTGCGGTAGGTCAGCGGTGCAGTGTGTCAGCGGTGCGGTAGGTCAGCGGTGCGGTAGGTCAGCGGTGCGGTAGGTCAGCGGTGCGGTAGGTCAGCGGTGCAGTGTGTCAGCGGTGCGGTGTGTCAGCGGTGCGGTAGGTCAGCGGTTGCGGTAGGTCAGCGGTGCAGTGTGTCAGCGGTGCGGTAGGTCAGCGGTGCGGTAGGTCAGCGGTGCGGTAGGTCAGCGGTGCGGTAGGTCAGCGGTGCAGTGTGTCAGCGGTGCGGTAGGTCAGCGGTACAGTGTGTCAGCGGTGCGGTAGGTCAGCGGTGCAGTGTGTCAGCGGTGCGGTAGGTCAGCGGTGCGGTAGGTCAGCGGTGCGGTAGGTCAGCGGTGCAGTGTGTCAGCGGTGCGGTAGGTCAGCGGTTGCGGTAGGTCAGCGGTGCAGTGTGTCAGCGGTGCGGTAGGTCAGCGGTGCGGTAGGTCAGCGTTGCAGTGTGTCAGCGGTGCGGTAGGTCAGCGGTGCGGTAGGTCAGCGGTGCGGTAGGTCAGCGGTGCAGTGTGTCAGCGGTGCGGTAGGTCAGCGGTGCAGTGTGTCAGCGGTGCGGTAGGTCAGCGGTGCGGTAGGTCAGCGGTGCTGTAGGTCAGCGGTGCGGTAGGTCAGCGGTGCGGTAGGTCAGCGGTGCGGTAGGTCAGCGGTACTGTAGGTCAGCGGTGCGGTAGGTCAGCGGTGCAGTGTGTCAGCGGTGCGGTAGGTCAGCGGTTGCGGTAGGTCAGCGGTGCGGTGTGTCAGCGGTGCGGTAGGTCGGCGGGTGTGGTAGGTCGGCGGTGCGGTAGGTCAGCGGGTGCGGTAGGTCGGCGGTGCGGTAGGTCAGCGGTGCTGTAGGTCAGCGGTGCGGTAGGTCAGCGGTGCGGTAGGTCAGCGGTGCAGTGTGTCAGCGGTGCGGTAGGTCAGCGGTTGCGGTAGGTCAGCGGTGCAGTGTGTCAGCGGTGCGGTAGGTCAGCGGGTGTGGTAGGTCGGCGGTGCGGTAGGTCAGCGGGTGTGGTAGGTCAGCGGGTGTGGTAGGTCAGCGGGTGTGGTAGGTCGGCGGTGCGGTAGGTCAGCGGGTGTGGTAGGTCGGCGGTGCGGTAGGTCAGCGGGTGTGGTAGGTCGGCGGTGCGGTAGGTCAGCGGGTGCGGTAGGTCAGCGGTGTGGTAGGTCACTGCGTGATTGAAAACGGACATGGTATATTAAACGTATTTAATATATTTCACATGTTTTTGCTACTGAGGAGCAGCCAATTACCAAGCACCCATAACGTCAATAGCAGGGTGTTCAACTCTGACCCTACGAAATATACCACTCCCTGTTTAACCTCCAGAACACAGACCTAACTATAACTCTATATACCCTAGTACAGGGAGTTCAACTCTGCGGAGACGTGGTCCTGGGGTTCAAAATATTATACAAAACACACATCACGACAAGAGAGACCTGGGGAGACGTGGTCCTGGGGTTCAAAATATAATACAACGTGGTAGCAAAACAACATGGTAGGAGAACAAAACATGGTACATGGGCCCAGACAACAGCACAAAGGCAAGAAGGTAGAGACAACAATACATCACGCGAAGCAGCCACAACTGTCAGTAAGAGTCTCCATGATTGAGTCTTTGAATAAAGGTGCGTTTGATTTGAGCAGTGTGGGGGTCTTCTGCCAACATCATTATGGGATAAAAGGTGCGTTTGATTTGAGCAGTGTGGGGGTCTTCTGCCAACATCACTATGGGATAAAGGGTGTGTTTGATTTGAGCAGTGTGGGGGTCTTCTGCCAACATCACTATGGGATAAAAGGTGTGTTTGATTTGAGCAGTGTGGGGGTCTTCTGCCAACATCATTATGGGATAAAAGGTGCGTTTGATTTGAGCAGTGTGGGGGTCTTCTGCCAACATCATTATGGGATAAAAGGTGTGTTTGATTTGAGCAGTGTGGGGGTCTTCTGCCAACATCATTATGGGATAAAGGGTGTGTTTGATTTGAGCAGTGTGGGGGTCTTCTGCCAACATCATTATGGGATAAAAGGTGCGTTTGATTTGAGCAGTGTGGGGGTCTTCTGCCAACATCATTATGGGATAAAGGGTGTGTTTGATTTGAGCAGTGTGGGGGTCTTCTGCCAACATCATTATGGGATAAAAGGTGCGTTTGATTTGAGCAGTGTGGGGGTCTTCTGCCGACATCATTATAGTGCTAAAAGGTGCGTTTGATTTGAGCAGTGTGGGGGTCTTCTGCCGACATCATTATAGTGCTAAAAGGTGCGTTTGATTTGAGCAGTGTGGGGGTCTTCTGCCGACATCATTATAGTGCTAAAAGGTGCGTTTGGTTTGAGCAGTGTGGGGGTCTTCTGCCAACATCATTATGGGATAAAAGGTGTGTTTAATTTGAGCAGTGTGGGGGTCTTCTGCCAACATCATTATTGTGCTAAAAGGTGCGTTTGATTTGAGCAGTGTGGGGGTCTTCTGCCAACATCATTATAGTGCTAAAAGGTGCGTTTGATTTGAGCAGTGTGGGGGTCTTCTGCCAACATCATTATGGGATAAAAGGTGTGTTTAATTTGAGCAGTGTGGGGGTCTTCTGCCAACATCATTATTGTGCTAAAAGGTGCGTTTGATTTGAGCAGTGTGGGGGTCTTCTGCCAACATCATTATGGGATAAAGGGTGTGTTTGATTTGAGCAGTGTGGGGGTCTTCTGCCAACATCACTATGGGATAAAAGGTGTGTTTGATTTGAGCAGTGTGGGGGTCTTCTGCCAACATCATTATGGGATAAAAGGTGCGTTTTACTTTGAGCAGTGTGGGGGTCTTCTGCCAACATCACTATGGGATAAAAGGTGTGTTTGATTTGAGCAGTGTGGGGGTCTTCTGCCGACATCATTATAGTGCTAAAAGGTGCGTTTGATTTGAGCAGTGTGGGGGTCTTCTGCCAACATCAGTGTAATCAGTCACTCAGGTAACATCTCAGTCTCTAACTGTCTGTTCCTCCTCTCTCAGGTCTATACCGTCCGCAGACTGTTTGACGATAAGAGGCGTGTCTGTACATAAAGACACGCCCACTCCGCCACCTCACAGCCAATCAGGGTTAAGGTGGGAAGAGAAGAGAGGAAAAGAGTGGAGAGAGGAAGGAAGACGAGGAGGAAGCAGAAGACTTACCTGCGTCACAAATTGCACCTTATTCCTTATCTAGATCCCATCTCTGGTCAGAAGATGTTGAACCTTTATTTAACTAGGCAAGCCAGTTAGGATTTACGATTTACGATTTACGGCAGAACGACAGATTTTTACCTTGTCAGCTTGGGGATTCGATCCAGCAACCTTTCGGTTACTGGCCCAACGCTCTAACCACTAGGCTACCAGCCGCGCCTAGTACTGCACTATCTAGGGAATAGGGTGCTTTTTGGGACACTCTTTTGCCATCTGGGCTCAACACAGTGCCTTTTACTCCCTGGGTGGTGTTCATTAGACACAGAACTAGACAACAGAAATGACAAGAGGTTCTGCCTCCATTTGTCCAATGAGAATGTTCACTTTTTTCAGGTCCCACCCTGTCCATGTAATCTGATTCATTATGATCTAAAAGGCCAAACTGATCCTAGATCAGCCCTCATACTCTGAGAACACTCATCGTTTGTAGATCAGTGGGTCCAGGGGCGGACTGGCATTTCTGGGCAGATACCAGATGGGCTGGTAGCCCAGTGGGCCTGTCTCAATTAGCATTTTGTAAAAAATGTGTGTGTGTGTGTGTATGTGTGTATATATATATATATATATATATATATATATATATATATATATATATATATATATATATATATATATATATATATATAATTTTTACAAAATGCTTATTTTCTATATCTAATAATGCGTCATGGATAAAAATGGGTCAGTGTTAGAAATTCCAGAGCTGACTTATGGTCCCAGTCTGCCCCTGAGTCAGTCATCATTTACCCACAATGCATCAAGGATGTGATGCGCCCAATAGTGCACGTTGGGTTTAAATCTCTCTAGTAATTGAATTTCTATGGATCCTCCTATTTTACCAGAACAAGCCCCACCCAACCCCTAATGTCCTTCTTCTCTCATTGGTCCATGTCTTTGTGACCTGTTGTAGGTAGCCAATCACCTTTTTTTTGGTGTTACTGAGTTTTATGTGCCAGTAAGATTCTATGCTGATATCTAGATGAACAGGTATGATGTTTGTGGGGGGTTTTCAATGTGGGGATGTGTGTGTGTGGGGGATGTGTGTGTGTGTGTGTGTGTCCATCTAACTTGTGTGGTATAGGTGACAGAAACAGTTTACAGAGAACCTAGTTTACCATTGATCCTAAAGCTTTTGCTACGTCCCAATCCTCCACCCCCCCCAAGTGTATACTTGCCTTGCACACTCCCAGTCATGGGTTTAATGGCTGAATCTCCCTCCAGCCAATGACTACATCATTCCGATGCTTTTTAAAACCAGAACAAAAAGTGTATGAGTGCACACTGGGAGATGGGTGGAGAATTTGGAGGCAACCTGTGATTGTTAACTAAGAAGGGAGTGGTACTTTGATCATTCTTAACCATGTTGCCATGGCAGCCAGTGATTTTAATGTTGTTTTTTTTACACAATAAAAGACGGGACATTTTCATTTGAGTCACGGTGCAGTTGTTCTTTTATTGTATAGGAACCAGGACCTGGAGTCGTATCCACAAAACACCTCAGAGCAGGAGTGCTGATCCAGAATCTGTCATTATGGTCTAACAGGCCAAACTGATTCTATATCATAACTCCTATTCTGAGAGGCTTTGTTGTTACGGTCCCAGGATGGATGGTTCTGATTGCGGTGGACAGCTGTGTCTCTCTAGTGGCCTACCGACATCATGACAAACATACAGACCACAGTATACCCAATGAAAAACATGTCATTTTCCAGGAAGTAGCATTGTAATTTTAACTTTTGTCAGCTTTTTGATTGGTCTTCAGCGCAAATACCATCTAACAGATGCAGTGATATAATCGTAAAGCCCACACAAAAGACTAGGTCACATGACCCTAACGTTAGACATAGGAGGATTTAACGAAGTGTTACCAAGAAGGCATCATCATCATCAGTTCATTGTTAGGTGCTGCTCCGTACGAGGGACACGATTCAGTCCAATGAGTGTAAAAGAGCAATGCACTGGACAGCTAACAGTGTGGCTTTAAAATGTGTTTTACTCATTCAGTGAGAGAGAGGAGGGAGAGAGCTTGATTTACATTTTATCAGGATCTCCTTTAGTCCAAGGGAAGTAGGAGGTGTCATGGAAGTGACAGAGTGATTAAGAAAGGGAAAGAGAGAGATGGAGAGAGGACAAAGATAGAGAGATGGAGGGAGAAGGACAAAGAGAGAGAGAGCGGAGGGAGAGAGGACAAAGATAGAGAGAGAGGACAAAGATAGAGAGATGGAGGGAGAAGGACAAAGAGAGAGAGATGGAGGGAGAAGGACAAAGAGAGAGAGATGGAGGGAGAAGGACAACGAGAGAGAGATGGAGGGAGAAGGACAACGAGAGAGAGATGGAGGGAGAAGGACAACGAGAGAGAGATGGAGGGAGAAGGACAAAGAGAGAGAGATGGAGGGAGAAGGACAACGAGAGAGAGATGGAGGGAGAAGGACAACGAGAGAGAGATGGAGGGAGAAGGACAACGAGAGAGAGATGGAGGGAGAAGGACAACGAGAGAGACATGGAGGGAGAAGGACAAAGAGAGAGAGAGATGGAGAGAGGACAAAGAGAGAGAGAGATGGAGGGAGAAGGACAAAGAGAGAGAGAGATGGAGGGAGAAGGACAAAGAGAGAGAGATGGAGGGAGAAGGACAAAGAGAGAGAAAGGGCATTTTGTTTAGTTAGTTAGTTCATACTGGCATCTGTTACTAAACTGAAACAAGCAGCAGGTAGGCATCCCACAATCCTTCAGGATAATACAGGAAAAGGAAGTAAGTCTTTGACATCCACTAAGTCACAAGGTGTGTGTGTAAAACCTGCAGCTTGTCTTGAGGGTTAACCAGAGACACATCAAATCACATTTTATTGATAACATATGTTGGGCTCCTGAGTGGCGCAGCGGTCTAAGGCACACTATCTCAGTGCGAGAGGCATCCCTGGTTCGAATCCAAGCCTCATCACATCCGGCCGTGATTGGGAGTCCCATAGGGTGTAAATAATAATTACAGAGAAAAGGTCATCTTCACATGGCAACAGGCCCTTTTCCCTAAGCACCCGTTCACTAAGCACACAACACTACCAACTTCATCTGTCACTCTCTGGTGACAGTATTTACATTAATATGTTGGGTTACATTCATACAGTATGTTTGTAGATCTGATATGGGAACTGTATTTGTTCTTAACTGACTTTCCTAGTTAAATGAATAATAATAATAATTTAGCAGGTGTTATTGTAGGTGTAACGAAATGCTTGTGTTTCTAGCTCCAACAGTGCAGTAGTATCTAACAATACACATAAATCTAAAAGCAAAATATTGGAATTAAGAAATATATAAATATTAGGACGAGCAATGTCGGAGTGGCATTGACTGAGGAGAAACTGAAACATTCTCTCACACATCTAACAGCACACACACACACACACACACACACTGCACAACACCCTGAAAACACTGCCAGACAAGCTAGCTCCACATCTCCCCCGTGTGGCCAGGAGTGGTATTACAGGCCAACCTGATTTTAAACCATTAGTGGGGGAGGCCACTTCACCCTACACTGTCAATGTTCTTGCCTCCTCTACTCAGATAAACTATTATAATAATACACACAGATGCATCAATACAATTCTCAAATGTCCAACAGAAGCATGGCTCTGTGAGTGAGTGTGTGTGTGTGTGTGTGTGTGTGTGTGTGTGTGTGTGTGTGTGTGTGTGTGTGTGTGTGTGAGTGTGCACGTGCATGCTTTTCTCTGTGTGTGTGTGTGTGTGTGTGTGTGTGTGTGTGTGTGTGTGTGTGTGTGTGAGTGTGTGAGTGTGTGTGTGTGTGTGTGTGAGTGTGTGTGTGTGTGTGAGTGTGTGTGTGTGTGTGTGTGTGTGTGTGAGTGTGCACGTGCATGCTTTTCTCTGTGTGTGTATCTGTCAAATCAAATCAAATGATATTTGTCACATGCTTCATAAACAACAGGTGTGGACTAACAGTGGAATGCTTATTGACGGGCCCTTCACAACAATAAATAAATAACAATAATAGAAAAATAATAACACGAGGAATAAACTCAATGAGTAACGATAACTTGGCTTTGTACAACTGTATACCAGTACTGACTGAGTCAACGTGCAGGGGTACGAGGTATTAACACGAGGAATAAACACAATGAGTATCGATAACTTGGCTATATACAACTGTATACCAGTACTGAGTCAACGTGCAGGGGTACGAGGTAATAACACGAGGAATAAACACAATGAGTATCGATAACTTGGCTATATACAACTGTATACCAGTACTGAGTCAACGTGCAGGGGTACGAGGTATTAACACGAGGAATAAACACAATGAGTATCGATAACTTGGCTATATACAACTGTATACCAGTACTGAGTCAACGTGCAGGGGTACGAGGTAATAACACAAGGAATAAACACAATGAGTAACGATAACTTGGCTTTATACAACTGTATACCAGTACTGAGTCAACGTGCAGGGGTACGAGGTAATAACACAAGGAATAAACTCAATGAGTAACGATAACTTGGCTTTATACAACTGTATACCAGTACTGAGTCAACGTGCAGGGGTACGAGGTAATAACACAAGGAATAAACTCAATGAGTAACGATAACTTGGCTTTATACAACTGTATACCAGTACTGAGTCAACGTGCAGGGGTACGAGGTAATTGAGGTAGATATGTAGACATAGGTAGAGATAAAGTGACTAGATACCAAGATAAACAACATTAGCCATTTAGCTTGGGAGCTTGACTTCCACTGTGAGGTCAGAACGCTCATCAGAACGCTCAGATCAACCCTATTCATCGAGCAGGGTGTCCAGAGTGCTGAATGCCCCCGAGAGCTAAACGCTCTGAATTTACCAACGTCCAGAGTGCAATCTGCCACTCCGGATTGAATGTGTCTGTATCCTGGATGAGACAGGAAGAACTTCCTCTCTGCACCCAGAGCTGCTTTAATATGCAAATGAATTACTTAAAAATGATACAATGTGATTTTCTGGATTTTTGTTTTAGATTCCGTCTCTCACAGTTGAAGTGTACCTATGATAAAAAATTACAGACCTCTACATGCTTTGTAAGTAGGAAAACCTGCAAAATCGGCAGTGTATCAAATACTTGTTCTCCCCACTGTATTTCGCCAAGCGTCATCAACAGGGGCAACATATCGGGGATTTGTATTTGTAGTATTTGTAGGTGACCAAATACTTATTTTCCACCATAATTTGCAAATAAATTCATTAAAAATCCTACAATGTGATTTTCTGGATTTTTTTTCTTCTCATTTTGTCTGTCATAGTTGAAGTGTACCTATGATGAAAATTACAGGCCTCTCTCATATTTTTACGTGGGAGAACTTGCACAATTGGCGGCTGACTAAATACTTTTTTGCCCCACTGTATATGTCATCTATGGTATTTATATCTACATGTTATATATAATCTATGGTATTTATATCTACATGTTATATATAATCTATGGTATTTATATCTACATGTTATATATAATCTATGGTATTTATATCTACATGTTATATATAATCTATGGTATTTATATCTACATGTTACATCATATAATTATTGAGGGAAGATCTGTACCTTTCTGGTAGTAGAAGTTTACGTTTCTCAGTAGCACGGCGTCTCTGTCAAGTCAGCAACTACACCCTTCATGTGACCTGTACTTTACTATACTATCACAAGACTCACTCTATGGCCATAATCTCTCTCTCACCCTGCCTCTCTCACCCCCCTTCCATCTCTCTCACCCTCCCTCTCTCACCCATCCCCTCCCACTCTCACCCACCCCCTCTCTCTCACCTCCATGTCACTTTAACACTTTAACAGGGTATTACCAAGAAGGCATCATCATCAGTATTCATTGTTAGGTGTGTCTGGGGCACGATTCCAGGGACACGATTCAGTCCAACGAGTGTTATAGAGCAGTGGGTAGGTCATTTACAGAAAGAGAGATGAGGGGAGAGAAAGAGAGAGATGAGGGGAGAGAAAGAGAGATGAAGGGAGAGAGAGAGAGATGAGGGGAGAGAAAGAGAGATGAAGGGAGAGAGAGAGAGATGAGGGGAGAGAAAGAGAGAGATGAGGGGAGAGAAAGAGAGATGAGGGGAGAGAAAGAGAGATGAGGGGAGAGAAAGAGAGATGACGGAAAAGAGAGAGATGCGGGGAGAGAAAGAGAGATGAGGGGAGAGAAAGAGAGATGAGGGGAGAGAAAGAGAGATGAGGGAAGAGAGAGAGAGAGAGATGAGGGGAGAGAAAGAGAGATGAAGGGAGAGAAAGAGAGATGAAGGGAGAGAAAGAGAGATGAGGGGAGAGAAAGAGAGAGAGATGAGGGGAGAGAAAGAGAGAGAGATGAGGGGAGAGAGAGATGAGGGGAGAGAAAGATGAGGGGAGAGAGAGAGAGAGATGAGTGGAGAGAAAGAGAGATGAGGGGAGAGAAAGAGAGATGAGGGGAGAGAAAGAGAGATGAGGGGAGATAAAGAGAGATAAGGGAAGAGAGAGAGAGAGAGAGGGGGAGAGAGAGAGATGAGAGAGAGACAGAGAGACAGAGAGACAGAGAGAGAGAGAGATGAGGGGAGAGAGAGTGAGAGAGGGGAGAGAGATGAGGGAGAGAGAGAGAGATGAAAGAGAGAGAGAGAGAGAGAGGAGAAAGAATAGTGGGGGATGAACAGGAACAAAAATACTTGGAAAAAAAGACCAGCCACCACCTCAGTCCCTTTATCTCTTTATTATTCCATATCACCTCTATCCACCTTCTTCACACTACTGTTCCATTCTACCATCTCTATCCACCTTCACACTACTGTTCCATTCTACCATTCCTCGTTCATCCAGTGATCCATTCCTTTTTTAATGTATCATGTCATTCATCTGTTCATCCAATAGGAAAGCCACAGGTAAGAGGCACTTAGAAAAATAGAAAAAGTCATTTTTAAAAAACAATACAAAAGAGTCTGAAACGGCATCCTATTCCCTATGTGGTGCACTACCCCCTCTGTCTGCATTCTGATTGGTCCATTCAGGAAACAGGTCCATTTTGATTGGTCCATTCAGGAAGCAGGTCTATTTTGAATGGTCTATTCAGGAAGCAGAGGCCAGATTGACAGCAAGCTACCATTTACAATAGACTGGGCTAAAAGCCGGGATTTCATTAAAGAAGCGATAAGCAAACAACACTCTCAACAGTGATCCTTTTAAAGGGAATTTCCAAGATGTTTGCAGAGATGTTTGCAGAGATGTTTGCAGAGATGTTTGCAGAGATGTTTGCAGAGATGTTTGCAGAGATGTTGCAGAGATGTTGCAGAGATGTTGCAGAGATGTTGCAGAGATGTTTGCAGAGATGTTTGCAGAGATGTTTGCAGAGATGTTTGCAGAGATGTTTGCAGAGATGTTTGCAGAGATGTTTGCAGAGATGTTTGCAGAGATGTTTGCAGAGATGTTTGCAGAGATGTTTGCAGAGATGTTTGCAGAGATGTTTGCAGAGATGTTTGCAGAGATGTTTGCAGAGATGTTGCAGAGATGTTGCAGAGATGTTTGCAGAGATGTTTGCAGAGATGTTTGCAGAGATGTTGCAGAGATGTTTGCAGAGATGTTTGCAGAGATGTTGCAGAGATGTTTGCAGAGATGTTGCAGAGATGTTGCAGAGATGTTTGCAGAGATGTTTGCAGAGATGTTTGCAGAGATGTTGCAGAGATGTTTGCAGAGATGTTTGCAGAGATGTTTGCAGAGATGTTTGCAGAGATGTTTGCAGAGATGTTTGCAGAGATGTTGCAGAGATGTTTGCAGAGATGTTTGCAGAGATGTTGCAGAGATGTTTGCAGAGATGTTTGCAGAGATGTTGCAGAGATGTTTGCAGAGATGTTGCAGAGATGTTGCAGAGATGTTGCAGAGATGTTGCAGAGATGTTTGCAGAGATGTTGCAGAGATGTTGCAGAGATGTTGCATTTGCGGTAAACGCTGCGGATGTCATGAATGACCTTTAAAAGTCAAGTGCAGTGAGCTTATCGACAACCCATCTTCGATTGACTCTCGGCCCTTGTCTAACAACTATCTACTACTAACATCGATAACTGACGAGACACCTGGTATCTCTATTGACTACAGGGTTGGTGCCAATTCCATGTCAATTCCATGTCAATTCCATGTCAATTCAGAGAGAAAACCAAATTCCAAATGTTCCTCATTAAAGAGCATTGAAGAGAATTGGAACTTTCTGAATTGACTGAAATTGAAACGGAATGGACACCAACCCTGACTGGTTAGCACTGTTCTTTGAGTGAACTGTGAGGGCAGTTGAAGCTAACTATTTTCCATCGAAATCAATTCATTTTATAGCATAATTAGCATTTCATCAAAATGAATTTCAAAAAGCTGCGAGCGAGAAAGGACTATAATATTCCTGCATAGATATTGAAGTGCATATTGAAGATCAGATCTAAAAATACAAATGTACATATGATCCAGTAAGAAGGTTAGAAACATTTAAAACAGTATAAAGAACTAAGTATTTTGTTATTAATTATGGAGTGTATTTGTTATTTTAAATGGAATAATGCTTCCATGTGAAGAAGTATTCTAGGTATTCACAAACATCTGTTACATATTTTAAACCTGTCTGATTTCAATTCTGTCTGATCCACCGGTTTGAAGTTCATTAAAGTTAAGTTAGAGTTAAACAAAAACATGTAGTTTCATTTTTCTCTCTCTCTCAATCCCTTTGAAAAATTGAAGGTATTAAACATTGTAACAAAGCTATAAAAAAACAACGTGATCAAAAGCACATAGTGTTGATTAAATGAGAAAAAAACCATGACAATATGAATATTAAGAGGGAATACATGAAATAACAATAACATGACAATATGAATATTAAGAGGGAATACATGAAATAACAATAACATGACAATATGAATATTAAGAGGGAATACATGAAATAACAATAACATGACAATATGAATATTAAGAGGGAATACATGAAATAACAATAACATGACAATATGAATATTAAGAGGGAATACATGAAAGACAGGCTTGAAACATGTTAGGGAATAAAACAACATTACGCAAAGTGTGTTTTTGTAGTCAAAGGACATTAGGAGAGGTAATTGTTCATTAATTCTGTCTGTCTGTCTGTCTAGTCCAGCAGTGAAGGCTCTGAAGGGCGTATGATGGTGGGCCGGCCTGGGGCCGCTGGGGGTCTTCTGTTATAGAGGAGGACAGAAGGAGGGAGAGAGGGGGAGGAAGGGAGGGAGAGAAGCAGGGAGGGAGAGAGAGAGGGAGGAAGGGAGGGAGAGAAGCAGGGAGGGATGGAGGGAGAGGAGGGAGGGAGGGGGAGGGAGAGAGAGGGAGGGAGGGATGGAGAGAAGCAGGGAGGGAGAGAGAGGGAGGAAGGGATGGAGAGAAGCAGGGAGGGAGAGAAGGGAGGGATGGAGGGAGAGGAGGGAGGGAGGGGGAGGGAGAGAGAGGGAGGGAGGGATGGAGAGAAGCAGGGATGGAGAGAAGGGAGGGATAATCATTACTAATAAAAGTGACCTATTGTGACAGAGGTAAGTGGGGTTGTGCACACTCGCCTGCCCTGGAGCAGAGCTCTTACCTGGGTATGCCGGGGGGCAGGGCTGGGGGTACCCTGGCTGGGCGAGATGGGATCAGGGGGACATTGACGACAGGGTCCGCTGCACTGTAGGTGTTGACTGGTGGGGGTCCGGGTCGAGAGGGGATGAGGGGCGCCCCGAAAGCTGGGTTTTGGGGACTGGAGGGAGGAGGGGCGGCGGTGGGGCCTCTTGCTGCCGGGGGGCGACTAGGAGGGGGGACAGCGGCCGGGGCTGGTCTGGCCTGAGGAGGGGGGCTGGGGGAGGGAAGAGGAGGGAGGGGAGAGAGATAGAGATGGGCGAGATGGAGAGAGGGGGGGATAGATAGGAGGGGGGAGAAAGAGGGGGGACACAGAGAGAGAGAGAGATAGAGAGGGGGAGAGAGAGGAAGAAAAAGGGGAAATATATTCAGTTTCACATCCAAGTGTACATTAACCTACATGTGAGAGCCTAGTGTGTGTTTGAACATGCGAACTGCATCTGTACATGTGTGTGTACATGTGTGTGTGTACATGTGTGTGTGTGTGTACATGTGTGTGTGTACATGCGTGTGTGTACAGGTGTGTACATGTGTGTGTGTACATGTGTGTACATGTGTGTGTGTGTACATGTGTGTGTGTGTGTACATGTGTGTGTGTACATGTGTGTACAGGTGTGTGTGTACAGGTGTGTGTGTACATGTGTGTGTGTACATGTGTGTGTGTGTACATGCGTGTGTGTACAGGTGTGTA
Organism: Oncorhynchus clarkii lewisi; assembly: GCF_045791955.1. Taxonomy (NCBI): domain Eukaryota; kingdom Metazoa; phylum Chordata; class Actinopteri; order Salmoniformes; family Salmonidae; genus Oncorhynchus; species Oncorhynchus clarkii. The sequence goes on from NC_092163.1 coordinate 9,424,122, forward strand.
CATGTGTGTGTGTACATGTGTGTACATGTGTGTGTGTGTACATGTGTGTGTGTGTGTACATGTGTGTGTGTACATGTGTGTGTGTACATGTGTGTACAGGTGTGTACAGGTGTGTGTGTACATGTGTGTGTGTACATGTGTGTGTGTGTACATGCGTGTGTGTACATGTGTGTGTGTACAGGTGTGTGTGTACATGTGTGTGTGTACATACGTGTGTGTGTGTGTGTGTACATGTGTGTGTGTACAGGTGTGTGTACATGCGTGTGTGTACATGCCTGTGTGTGTGTGTGTGTGTGTACATGCGTGTGTGTACGTGTGTGTGTGTGTGTACATGTGTGTGTGTACAGGTGTGTGTACATGCGTGTGTGTACATGCCTGTGTGTGTGTGTGTGTGTGTACATGTGTGTGTGTACATGTGTGTGTGTACATGTGTGTACAGGTGTGTGTGTACATGTGTGTGTGTACATGTGTGTGTGTGTACATGTGTGTGTGTACATGTGTGTGTGTACAGGTGTGTGTGTACATGCGTGTGTGTACATGCCTGTGTGTGTGTGTGTGTGTGTGTACATGTGTGTGTGTGTACATGTGTGTGTGTACATGTGTGTGTGTACATGTGCATCTCTCTCTGTTACCTGGGTTCCTTGGTCCTCCAGGTGTCGTCTACAGGTGGAGGTACAGGAGCTGACACTGTGGTTGTACTGATGTCTCCTATGATCAGCAGGGCTTCTTTCAGAGCATGGTACATCCTCAACATCTCATCTCTCCTCTGAGCCTGGTCAGTTGACTCCTCCATCAGACTGCCCTGGTCCCCACAGGAATACAGGTAGGCCAACAACTCAGAATGGATGAAGTCTTTAGCCTAGAGAAGGAGAGGGGGATGGGGGAGGGAGAGAGGAGGAAGAGGGGGAACGAGGGTAGTGAGAGAGAGAGAGAAGGGAGGAGAGAAGAGGGGGAACGAGGGTAGTGAGAGAGAGAGAGAAGGGAGGAGAGAAGAGGGGGAACGAGGGTAGTGAGAGAGAGAGAGAGAGAGAGAGAGATTGAAGGGAGGAGAGAAGAGGGGCAGAGAGAACAAGAAATAAGGAGAAGATAAGACATGAGGTCTCAGACTTGTTGACAAATGTGTTCACATAGTCTGGTGTGTACGTGTGGTTCACATCGTCTGGTGTGTACGTGTGGTTCACATAGTCTGGTGTGTACGTGTGGTTCACATAGTCTGGTGTGTACGTGTGGTTCACATCGTCTGGTGTGGACGTGTGGTTCACATAGTCTGGTGTGTTCGTGTGGTTCACATCGTCTGGTGTGTACGTGTGGTTCACATCGTCTGGTGTGTACGTGTGGTTCACACTTCCGCGTTATCTCCATGCTGACGTGCTGTTTGTTGCTACTTGGCTAACTGACAAACTTTTTTTTTGTGCTTTTAATAACGTCCACACTCAAGGTCAATTTAAGTGTAGGAAAGGATGAAACAGCGTCTGTGCCACCAGTAAGTACAGATAGTGGTATAAATCCCCTCGTCCCCGCAGCCGGACAATTTCTCATGGCTTCTGGAAAGAAATGCTTTCGGCATGCTCAACCGGTGACGCTCATTCAGCCAATAGAAACTTTGAACCAGTTTCCCCCATTTAGCAACGAGTCAGAGCCCGAGCCCTAACCCTTCCCAGGTCTCTCCTCCACCCGTCCTCCGAGCCTTCCCAGGTCTCTCCTCCACCCGTTGCGGGGTCTGAGACGCAGAGCCTTCCCAGGTCTCTCCTCCACCCGTTACGGGGTCTGAGACGCCGAGCCTTGCCAGGTCTCTCCTCCACCCGTTACGGGGTCTGAGACGCCGAGCCTTCCCAGGTCTCTCCTCCACCCGTTACGGGGTCTGAGACGCCGAGCCTTCCCAGGTCTCTCCTCCACCCGTTACGGGGTCTGAGACGCCGAGCCTTCCCAGGTCTCTCCTCCACCCGTTACAGGGTCTGAGATGCCGAAGCCTCCCACCATTTACTCGGACAAATTGAAAACTCTAGTCATTGGCGACTCCATTACCCACAGTATTAGACTTAAAATGAATCATCCAGCGACCATACACTGTTTACCAGGGGGCAGGGCTACCGACGTTAAGGCTAATCTGAAGATGGTGCTGGCTAAAACTGGCGAATGTAGAGAGTATAGAGATATTGTTATCCACGTCGACACCAACAATGTTAGGATGAAAGAGTCAGAGGTCACCAAGTGCAACACAGCTTCAGCTGCAAATTAGAGTAATTGTCCCTGGCCCCCTCCCAGTTAGGGGGAGTGATGAGCTCTACAGCAGAGTCTCACAACTCAATCGCTGGTTAAACTGTTTTCTGAAAGAAAGAATTTGTAGTTAACTGGCCCTCTTTCTGGGACTCACCCACAAACAGGATGAAGCCTGACGGAGTGACGGATTCTATCCTAGCTGGTGGGGTGCCCTCATCTTATCTATCAACATAGACAGGGCTCTAGCTTCTCTAGCTCCACAATGAGATAGGGTGCAACACTAGTGACCGTTTCTGATCTTCTAGTCATGAAATCTATGCATCCTACTCAATCACAGTAGGATATAGCTACTGTTTACAGGCCTCCTGGGCCGTTTACAGTGTTCCTCTCTGAGTTCCCTGAATTCCTATCTGACCTTGTAGTCATGGCAGATAATATTCCCCAAAAAATGTGACTTGAATATTGACATGGAGAAGTCCACAGAGCCACTCCAAAAGGCTTTCGGATCCATTGTTGACTCAGTGGGCTTTGTCCAACATGTCTCGGGACCTACGTCCAATCAAACGACCAATCATACCCTGGATCTAGTTTTTGCAGATCTACATGTTTTTCCTCGTAATCCTGGACTATCGGACCACCATATTATTACGTTTGTAATGAAGGAATATCAAAAGCCTCGGACAACCCAAAGAGTCCTAGATGCCCTTTCAAAATCCCTCCACCTACTCAAAGACGTCGGAGTGCAAAAATCAGTTGACCACCTAACCGAGGATCTGAACTTAACCTTGCGTAATACCCTATATGCAATCGCACTGCTAAAAACTAAAAAACGTTTGTCACATGAAACTAGCTCCCAGGTATATAAAAAATACCTGAGACCTGAAGCTTCCAGAAAACTGGAATGGAAATGGCGCTCCACCAAATTGGAAGGCTTCTGACTAGCTTGGAAAGACAGTACCGTGCAGTATCGACTACTTTTCCAGCCAAAACGATCCAACATGTATATTGATACTGAACTAAAAAGCAGCATTCCCTAAGTGAGGATGGCCTTCACTTCAGCAGTGACGAATTCAGGAACTTCTTAGACAAAAATATTATGATCATTAGAAAGCAAACTCCTCTTTGAATATTTCAGTCGTCCTGAGTCTGCACAGAACTGCCAAGATGACCTCGAATTAATGGAGACACTCATTTTTTACTCCTCTATCTCTCCACACATTCACACAAATAGTCATGGACTCTATAAACCTTCCAGCTGCCTACTGGACCCTATTACAACTAATCTACTGAAAGAGCTACTTCCTGTGTTTGGCCCTCCTATGTTGAACATAATAAACGTCTCCCTATCCTCCGGATGTGTGTAACCGGTGTGAAATGGCTAGCTAGTTAGCGGCTGTGCGCGCTAATAGCGTTTCAATCGGTGACGTCACTTTCTCTGAGACCTTGAAGTAGTGGTTCCCCTTGCCCTGCAAGGGCCGCGGCTTGGGTAACGATGCTTCGTGGGTCCCGGGCTCGAACCAGCCATTTCACACCAGTTACATTTGTACCAAACCCACTAAAATTGGAAGCAATAAAGCCAATAAAGCCTTTACAAAAGCCTTTACAACTTATATCGAATCTCCCCCCAAATGTATTTTAAAGCTGTTGCTCAGCAACTCACTGCCTTCCTGAAGGCAGATCATGTATTAATGTATAAGAAATGCTCCAGTCTGGTTTTAGACCACATCATAATGCTGAGACTGCACCCAGATTGCCTACCCAGGAAACCTGTGTTTCAGAAATAAGAAAGTGGATGGAGGCAAACGTTTTACTTTTGAACTCAGTTCTAGGTCCCAAGAAACAAAGAAATCTGCTGTTTGATCTGACTCTGAATCTCGAGGGTTGTTACAGTCGTCTCAAATAAAACTGTGAAGGACCTCGGCGTTACTCTGGACCCTGATCTCTCTTTTGACAGAACAGATCAAAAATGATTCAAGCACAGTTTTTTTTCTATCTTTGTAACATGTCTTTTCAAAACATGATGCAGAAAAGCTCATCCATGATTTTGTCACTTCAAGATTAGACTGCTGCAATGCTCGACTCTCTCTCTCCTCGGATAAATAAACTGCAGCTAGTGCTAAATACGGCTGCTAGAATCTTGACTAGAACCAAAACATGTGATCGTATTACTCCAGTGCTAGCCTCTCTACACTGGCTTCCTGTTAATGGCTGATTTCAAGGTTTTACTGCTAACCTACAAAGCATTACATGGACTTGCTCCTACCTATGTCTCTGATTTGGTCCTGTCGTACATACCTACACGTACACTACAATCACTAGATGCAATCACTTACTGTCCCTAGAATTTGTAAGCAAACAGCTAGAGGCAGGGCTTTTTCAAATAGAGGTACATCTTTATGGTCTGCGGAGCCGTGTGAGAGTCGCAGACTCAGTCTCAACCTCTATATCTTTCTTTTCAGTAGGTCCAATGATTGAGTGTAGTCTGGCCCAGGGGTGCGAGGGTGAACGACAAGGCACTGGAGTGACGAATCACCCTTGCTGTCTCTGCCTAGCCAGCTCCTTAGTCTCTCTACTAGGATTCTCTGCCAAAGGGGATGAGTCACTGGCTTGCTAGTACTCTCCCAAGATATCCCTAGAAGGGGTGAATCACACCATGCAAGGATATACTCAACCGGAGTGGGTTGAATCACTGACGTGATCTTCCTGTCTGGTTCTGCGCCCCCTCGGGCTCGTGCGGTGGAGGAGATCTTTGTGGGCGAGACACCACCTTGTCTCAGGGTAGTAAGTTGGTGGTCTATTGATATCCCTCTGGTGGTGTCGGGGCTGTGCCTTGGCAAAGTGGGTGGGGTTATATCCTGCCTGGTTGGCCCTGTCCGGGGGTATAGTCGGACAGGGCCACAGTGTCCCTCGACAACCCCCCTGTATCAGACTCCAGTATCTATGCTGCAATAGTCTATGTGGCGGGGGGAGTAGGGTCAGTCTGGTATATCTGGTATAATTATCCTGTTATATCTGGTATAATTCTCCTGTTATATCTGGTATAATTCTCCTGTTATATCTGGTATAATTCTCCTGTTATATCTGGTATAATTCTCCTGTTATATCTGGTATAATTCTCCTGGTATATCTGGTATAATTATCCTGCTGTTTGGGGTTTTAGGCTGGGTTTCTGTACAGCACTTTGTGACATCATCTGCTGATGTAAAAAGGGCTTTATAAATACCTTTCATAGATTGGTGTTTGTTTAGGTGCTCTGATTGTGTGTGTGTGTGTGTGTGTGTGTGTGTGTGTGTGTGTGTGTGTGTGTGTGTGTGTTTAGGTGTTCTGATGTATGTGTGCGTGTTTGCATGTGTGCTCTGATGTGCTCCAGTATATGTATGTGTGTGAGTGAGTGAGTGAGTGAGTGAGTGAGTGAGTGAGGTGTCCACTCACGCTGTTGATCATGAGGTGCATGATGGTCTTGGGCATTAGATCCCTGATGGACTTGTTGACGATGCCGATGTAGGAATCCACTAGATTCCTTATGGTCTCAACCTGCCTCTCCAGCTGGGGATCCATAGAGAAGGATTCTGCTGGTCCTGTGTCCTCACTGTCAACCTGGGGGAGGGAGAGAGAGAGGGAGGGAGGGGGGGTGAGGGTGGAGAGAGAGTGAGGGGGGGGATGCATGAGACACATTGAGAAGGATTCTTCTGGTCCTGTGCTTCACTGTCAACCTGGGGAAGGGAGGAGAGGAGGAGAGTGTACCTGTGTGTGTACATGCTTGCGTGTATATTTATCCATCCGTGTGTGTGCGTGTACGTCCGTGTGTTACCCAGTGTAAGGTCTGGAGTGTGACGTTACGATCTCTGCTGGTCGGGTACTGTGTAGCAACCTAGCAGCCACAAACGTCCTGGTCTGCTCTAGAAAGCCTATGTGAATTACAGTCGCCAGAATGGACAAACCAATTATTTTACAGACAAACGTTTTGGGCATCGAAAATGTGTTTATTGTGATCAAGTTTCGAACCCCATTGTGAATTATTTTAAAGTTCTCTATACATGTAAATGAAGATATCAAGATCTGTAATTAAATACTGGTCCATTCTGACTACTAGATCTGTAATTAAATACTGATCCATTCTGACTACTAGATCTCTAATTAAATACTGATCCATTCTGACTACTAGATCTGTAATTAAATACTGGTCCATTCTGACTACTAGATCTGTAATTAAATACTGATCCATTCTGACTACTAGATCTGTAATTAAATACTGGTCCATTCTGACTACTAGATCTGTAATTAAATACTGGTCCATTCTGACTACTAGATCTGTAATTAAATACTGATCCATTCTGACTACTAGATCTGTAATTAAATACTGATCCATTCTGACTACTAGATCTGTAATTAAATACTGGTCCATTCTGACTACTAGATCTGTAATTAAATACTGGTCCATTCTGACTACTAGATCTGTAATTAAATACTGATCCATTCTGACTACTAGATCTGTAATTAAATACTGGTCCATTCTGACTACTAGATCTGTAATTAAATACTGATCCATTCTGACTACTAGATCTGTAATTAAATACTGATCCATTCTGACTACTAGATCTGTAATTAAATACTGATCCATTCTGACTACTAGATCTGTAATTAAATACTGATCCATTCTGACTACTAGATCTGTAATTAAATACTGGTCCATTCTGACTACTAGATCTGTAATTAAATACTGGTCCATTCTGACTACATTTGTTGTCACACAGGACCATGTGCTGAAACAGACCAACCACGGGCCGGCCGGCCGGCTACGAGGACCCTCTCAGGCAGCATGATAACAACTACATCGACCATGATCCTTTGCTAGTTACGGCCACTTTCTCCGTGATCCTTAGCGATTATTTTGGTGGCATTCAGCCCCACCCAGCACTATGGATGCATTCAGCCCCACCCAGCAATATGGAGGCATTCAGCCCCCCCCCAGCAATATGGAGGCATTCAGCCCCCCCCCCCCCCCCCCCCAGCGATATGGAGGTATTCAGCCCCCCCCCCCAGCAATATGGAGGCATTCAGCCCCCCCCCCCCCCCAGCAATATGGAGGCATTCAGCCCCCCCCCCCCCAGCAATATGGAGGCATTCAGCCCCACCCAGCAATATGGAGCGCTTCACATTGAAATGCTTGCGGCTTCATGCTCCATCAGGATTTCCAGGAATACGTGGATCCCCATCTACTGTGTGTGTGTGTGTGTGTGTGTGTGTTACTGTGTGTGTGTGTGTGTGTTACTGTGTGTGTGTGTGTGTTACTGTGTGTTACTGTGTGTGGTGTGTGTGTGTGTGTGTGTTACTGTGTGTGGTGTGTGTGTTACTGTGTGTGGTGTGTGTGTGTGTTACTGTGTGTGGTGTGTGTGTGTGTGTGTTACTGTGTGTGGTGTGTGTGTGTGTGTGTGTGTGTGTGTTACTGTGTGTGGTGTGTGTGTGTGTGTGTGTTACTGTGTGTGGTGTGTGTGTGTGTGTTACTGTGTGTGGTGTGTGTGTGTGTGTGTGTTACTGTGTGTGGTGTGTGTGTGTGTGTGTGTGTGTGTGTGTGTGTGTGTGTGTTACTGTGTGTGGTGTGTGTGTGGTGTGTGTGTGTGTGTTACTGTGTGTGGTGTGTGTGTGGTGTGTGTGTGTGTGTGTGTTACTGTGTGTGGTGTGTGTGTGTGTGTGTGTGTTACTGTGTGTGGTGTGTGTGTGTGGTGTGTGTGTGTGTGTGCGTGTGGTGTGTGTGTGTGTGGTGTGTGTGTGTGTGTGTGTGTGTTTGTGGTGTGTGTGTGTGTGTGTGTGTGTGTGTGTGTGTGTGTGTGTGGTGTGTGTGTGGTGTGTGTGGTGTGTGGTGTGTGTGTGTGGTGTGTGTGTGTGGTGTGTGTGGTGTGTGTGGTGTGTGTGTGTGGTGTGTGTGGTGTGTGTTACTGTCAGAAATGAAGAGCTAAAGAGCAATAGCTAATTTTAAGAGTCTGATGGCGACTTTGAACATTTAGCTACTAATAAAATAATATAAGATGTTTTAGCTACTAATAAGATGTTTTAGCTACTAATAAGATGTTTTAGCTACTAATAAGATGTTTTAGCTACTAATAAGATGTTTTAGCTACTAATAAGATGTTTTTATTTTTCAAAATAAATCATGTTTTTCGTTTGGAGTGAGAAAGAGACTTGTATCCTGTGTGTGCGTGTGTGTGTGTGTGTGTGTGTGTGTGTGTGTGTGTGTGTGTGTGTTTTACTATCCTTGTGGGGACATTTTGCCGATCCCCACAAGGAAAAAGGCTATTTTAGGCTCAGGGTTAGAGTTAAGGTTGGGGTTTAGGTTTAGGGTTAAGTTTAGAGTTATGATTAGGTTTAGGGTTAAGGTTAGGGTTATGATTAGGTTTAGGGTTAAGGTTAGGGTTATGATTAGGTTTAGGGTTAAGGTTAGGGTTATGATTAGGTTTAGGGTTAAGGTTAGGGTTAGATTTTGGGTTAGGGATTTGAGAAAATAGGATTTTGGATGGGAATCAATTCTTTGGTCCTCAAAAGTACAGCAATACAAAACTGTGTGTGTTTTACCTGGTCTTTCTCAGGGTAAACTCCAGCTCTGAGGAACGAAGCCTTCCAGCTGTCTACATCCTCCTGTGTGTCACAGGCCAGCTCTATCTGACGTAGGTCCTTATACACGTTCCTGGAACGCGCACACACACACGCGCGCGCACGCACGCACGCACACACACACACTTAGTTATTGACAAAGTACACACACTCAGTATTTCTAAACATTACAGACACTGTTTACAGATACACACACACACCTGGACTCGGTGTTGAAGATGGCGAATGTGTGTTTTGTGGACATGAAACCTTTCTCCACGTCTCTCAGCTTCAGATTATCTAGAGGCAGCATGTACTTCTTCTCTTTCTCCTGGAGACACACACAGTTATACACACACACACATACATACACACACACACACACACACACACACACACACGCACACGCACGCACACAGTTAGACACACACACACACAGTTACACACACACAGTTATAAACACACACACACACACACACACACACACACACACACACACACACACACACACACACACACACACACACACACACACACACACACACACACACACACACACACACACACACAGCCAGCATGTACTCATTCTCTTTCTCCTGGAGACACACACAGTTAGACACACACAACACACACACACACACACAGTTATACACGGGGCGGCAGGGTAGCCTAGTGGTTAGAGCGTTGGACAAGTAACCGGAAGGCCGCAAGTTCAAATCCCCGAGCTGACAAGGTACAAATCTGTCATTCTGCCCCTGAACAGGCAGTTAACCCACTGTTCCTAGGCCGTCATTGAAAATAAGAATTTGTTCTTAACTGACTTGCCTAGTTAAATGAAGTTTAAAAAATAGACACAGCATGTGCTTCTTCTCTTTCTCCTGGAGAAAGACACAACACACAAACACATAAAAAGAGGACATCATCTGATTCAGTAGCTATCTAGTGAGTTAGCTAACTGTCTAGGTGACATCATCTGATTCAGTAGCTATCTAGTGAGTTCGCTAACTGTCTAGGTGACATCATCTGATTCAGTAGCTATCTAGTTAGTTAGCTAACTGTCTAGGTGACATCATCTGATTCAGTAGCTATCTAGTTAGTTAGCTAACTGTCTCGGTGACATCATCTGATTCAGTAGCTATCTAGTTAGTTAGCTAACTGTCTAGGTGACATCATCTGATTCAGTAGCTATCTAGTTAGTTAGCTAACTGTCTAGGTGACATCATCTGATTCAGTAGCTATCTAGTGAGTTAGCTAACTGTCTAGGTGACATCATCTGATTCAGTAGCTTTCTAGTGAGTTCGCTAACTGTCTAGGTGACATCATCTGATTCAGTAGCTATCTAGTTAGTTAGCTAACTGTCTAGGTGACATCATCTGATTCAGTAGCTATCTAGTGAGTTCGCTAACTGTCTAGGTGACATCATCTGATTCAGTAGCTATCTAGTGAGTTCGCTAACTGTCTAGGTGACATCATCTGATTCAGTAGCTAACTGTCTAGGTGACATCATCTGATTCAGTAGCTATCTAGTGAGTTCGCTAACTGTCTAGGTGACATCATCTGATTCAGTAGCTATCTAGTGAGTTCGCTAACTGTCTAGGTGACATCATCTGATTCAGTAGCTATCTAGTTAGTTAGCTAACTGTCTAGGTGACATCATCTGATTCAGTAGCTATCTAGTGAGTTCGCTAACTGTCTCGGTGACATCATCTGATTCAGTAGCTATCTAGTGAGTTCGCTAACTGTCTAGGTGACATCATCTGATTCAGTAGCTATCTAGTGAGTTCGCTAACTGTCTCGGTGACATCATCTGATTCAGTAGCTATCTAGTGAGTTCGCTAACTGTCTAGGTGACATCATCTGATTCAGTAGCTATCTAGTGAGTTCGCTAACTGTCTAGGTGACATCATCTGATTCAGTAGCTATCTAGTGAGTTCGCTAACTGTCTCGGTGACATCATCTGATTCAGTAGCTATCTGTCTAGGTGACATCATCTGATTCAGTAGCTATCTAGTGAGTTCGCTAACTGTCTAGGTGACATCATCTGATTCAGTAGCTATCTAGTTAGTTAGCTAACTGTCTAGGTGACATCATCTGATTCAGTAGCTATCTAGTGAGTTAGCTAACTGTCTAGGTGACATCATCTGATTCAGTAGCTATCTAGTTAGTTAGCTAACTGTCTAGGTGACATCATCTGATTCAGTAGCTATCTAGTGAGTTCGCTAACTGTCTAGGTGACATCATCCGAATATCCTGAATGTCTAAGACAACAATGGTATCTGGTTGAGCGTTGGATCCGGTCAAGCCACTAGCCATAGTATTAAGCTTGCTTGGGTAAACCAGGCTTGTAGGGAGGTAATGATTCACCAATATGCATTGGTCTCTGGTTCAAATGTTTAAGAAACAAGTGCATCGGTCTTCCATATAACCCCCCCCCCCACGCACGCACCCACCCACACACACACACACTCCCCCTTCCTTACCTCCTCATCCTTGTACCAGGACAGTGACTCTGCAGTCAGGACGAACCAGTAGTCTTTGGACCCCCCCTTCATAATGCTTATGTTGATAGTGAGCCAGCCCCTCCGGATCACCTACACACAGCGGGACAGACCATTAGTCTGGGGGGTGAGATAGGGGGGTGAGAGAGAGAAGTAAAGGAGAGAGGAGGAGGGTAGTTTTTTGTGGTACCTGGTTTGGCATCACTCTCTTCTTGTTGTTAATAGCAGTGGTCCTCTGTTGCGCGCTACAAGGGAGACAGAGGCCAGATAGAAAGACTATCACATACGGGGTGCTTCCCAATCATCTCTCCTTCTTCCTGAAGTGTGCGCTCGTTCACTACTCCCCACAAGTTTAAAAGCATTGAATTGGTGGAGTAGGCATGGGCTAGATAGGAGTTTCAATATATCAGTTGTTTCCTTTCAAATCAGTGAAGGGAAGTGAACAAGTGCACACTTTGGGAGAAAGGAGAGATAATTGGGACACAGACGTGGACAACTGACATGAAGTGCATAAACTATAACCTCTACAGGATCAGCGGGACGGTTGAGCTAACGAAGGCTAATGCGATTAGCATGAGGTTGTAAGTAACAAGAACATTTGCCAGGACATATCATATCTATTTGCCAGACATATCTGATATTGGCAGAAAGCTTATGTAACAGTATAATTTTAGACCGTCCCCTCGCCCATACCCGGGCGCGAACCAGGGACCTTCTGCACACATCAACAACTGACACCCACGAAGCATCGTTACCCATCGCTCCATAAAAGCCGCGGCCCTTGCAGAGCAAGGGGAACTACTACTTCGAGGTCTCAGAGCAAGTGATGTCACTGATTGAAACGCTATTTAGCGCGCACCGCTAACTAAGCTAGCCGTTTCACATCCATTACACTCACCCCCCTTTTGACCTCCTCCTTTTCCGCAGCAACCAGTGATCCGGGTCACGGCACCAATGTAACAGTATAATTTTAGACCATACCCGGGCGCGAACCAGGGACCTTCTGCACACATCAACAACTGACACCCACGAAGCATCGTTACCCATCGCTCCACAAAAGCCGCGGCCCTTGCAGAGCAAGGGGAACAACTACTTCAAGGACTCAGAGCAAGTGACGTCACTGATTGAAATGCTATTTAGCGCGCACCGCTAACTAAGCTAGCCGTTTCACATCCGTTACACTTAAATTCTTGTTAATCTAACTGCACTGTCCAATTTACAGTAGCTATTGCAGTGAAATAATACCATGCTATTGTTTGAGGAGAGTCCACAGTTATGAACTTGAAAATGTATTAATAAACCAATTAGGCACATTTGGGCAGTCTTGATACAACATTTTGAACAGAAATGCAATGGTTCATTGGCTCAGTCTAAAACTTTGCACTGACACTGCTGACATCTAGTGGCCAAAATCTAAATTGCACCTGGGTTGGAATAATAAATTATGGCCTTTCTCTTGCATTTCAAAGATGATGGTACAAAAAAATTACAAAATAACATTTTTTCTTTGTATTATCTTTTACCAGATCTTTTATCTTTGCTTCAGGTCCTGAGCTACAGGCAGTTAGATTTTGGTGAGTCATTTTAGGTGAAAATTGAAAAAAAGGGGCTAATCCTTAAGAAGTAGGTCGTTGCTAGGGGTTACATAGGTGAAAGTTGAAAGGTCGGTGCTAGGGGTTACATAGGCAGGTGAACGTTGAAAGGTCGTTGCTAGGGGTTACTAGAGGTCAACTCACTTTGCGAAGCCAATGAAGTCCTCATGGTTTGTGTTGATGTAAGACAGCTCAATGTCAATCAACAGCAGCACCTGAAACAGACAGACAGACAGACAGACAGACAGGTTGGGTCAAATCAAATCAAATTGTATTAGTCACATGCGCCGAATACAACAGGTACCTTACAGTGAAATGCTTACTTACAAGCCCCTAACCAACAGTGCAGTTTGAAAAAATATGGATAAGAATAAGAGATAAAAGTAACAAGTAATTAAAGAGGAGCAGTAAAAAATAACAACATATACAGGGGGGGCGGGACAGAGTCAATGTGAGAGGGGCACATTGAGGTAATATGTACATGTAGGTAGAGTTAATTAAAGTGACTATGCATAGATGACAACAGAGAGTGGCAGTGGTGTGGAGAGGGGAGGGGGGCAATGTGAATAGTCTGGGTAGCCATTTGACTAGATGTCAGCCTCTCTTTCTCTCCCACTCGCCCCTCTCTCTCTCTCTCTCCATCTATCTCTCACTCTCATCTGGTCCCTGGTTTTGATGTCTCTCTCTCTCTCTCTCTCTCTCACCTGGTCTCTGGTTTTGATGTCTCTCTCTCACCTGGTCTCTAGTTTTGATGTCTCTTTCTCTCTCACCTGGTCTCTGGTTTTGATGTCTCTCTCTCCATCTATCTCTCACTCTCACCTGGTCTCTGGTTTTGATGTATCTTTCTCTCCCACCTGGTCGCTGGTTTTGATGTCTCTTTCTATCCCACCTGGTCTCTGGTTTTGATGTCTCTCTCGCTCCATCTATCTCTCTCTAGCTCACCTGGTCTTGATGTCTCTCTCTCTCATCTATCTCTCTATCTCACCTGGTCTCTGGTTTTGATGTCTTTCTCTCACCTGGTCACTGGTTTTGATGTCTCTCTCTCCATCTATCTCTCACTCTCACCTGGTCTCTGGTTTTGATGTCTCACTCTCCATCTATCTCTCACTCTCACCTGGTCTCTGGTTTTGATGTCTCACTCTCACCTGGTCACTGGTTTTGATGTCTCTCTCTCACCTGGTCACTGGTTTTGATGTCGCTCTCTCCATCTATCTCTCACTCTCACCTGGTCTCTGGTTTTGATGTCTCTCTCTCCATCTATCTCTCACTCTCACCTGGTCTCTGGTTTTGATGTCTCTCTCTCACCTGGTCACTGGTTTTGATCTCTCTCTCCATCTATCTCTCACTCTCACCTGGTCTCTGGTTTTGATGTCTCTCTCTCCATCTACCTCTCTCTCTCACCTGGTCTCTGGTTTTGATGTCTCACTCTCACCTGGTCACTGGTTTTGATGTCTCTCTCTCACCTGGTCACTGGTTTTGATGTCGCTCTCTCCATCTATCTCTCACTCTCACCTGGTCTCTGGTTTTGATGTCTCTCTCTCCATCTATCTCTCACTCTCACCTGGTCTCTGGTTTTGATGTCTCTCTCTCACCTGGTCACTGGTTTTGATCTCTCTCTCCATCTATCTCTCACTCTCACCTGGTCTCTGGTTTTGATGTCTCTCTCTCCATCTACCTCTCTCTCTCACCTGGTCTCTGGTTTTGATGTCTCACTCTCACCTGGTCACTGGTTTTGATGTCTCTCTCTCACCTGGTCACTGGTTTTGATGTCGCTCTCTCCATCTATCTCTCACTCTCACCTGGTCTCTGGTTTTGATGTCTCTCTCTCCATCTATCTCTCACTCTCACCTGGTCTCTGGTTTTGATGTCTCTCTCTCACCTGGTCACTGGTTTTGATCTCTCTCTCCATCTATCTCTCACTCTCACCTGGTCTCTGGTTTTGATGTCTCTCTCTCCATCTACCTCTCTCTCTCACCTGGTCTTTGGTTTTGATGTCTCTCTCTCACCTGGTCTTTGGTTTTGATGTCTCTCTCTCTGACGTAGGTTGTGACGATTCTCTCTGTCTCTTCTCTCAGTTTGGGGTAGGAGCCAAGCTGTGGAACAACACACAATGCTGCAGGTACTGACGGCACACACACACACACAATCACACACACATGCATGCACACACACACACACACACACACATAAAATTGCACACACACACACACACACACACACACACACACGCACACACAATCACACACACATGCATCAACACGCACACACACACACACACCTCTCTCTCACTCAGACACACACCATCCATTCAGCCAAACAAACACTCCCCTAGTGATTGACATGTGTAGGGGACAGACAGTTAGCATAGAGGGGTCATCCATCCAGCCAAACAGACACACCCCCTAGTGATTGACATGTATAGGAGACAGACAGTTCAACATAGAGGGGTCATGCAGATAGGACATTGATCCTGCTTGGTAGTATATCTGGTATAAACTAACATCAACCAGTTTGAATCTAGGAAAACCAGATTAAATTAACACAAACTGGTTTGAGGCTCGTTTTATCTGATTTAGGAGATTTGTATCTGGTGTTAGCAAGCATGCTCACAATACTGTCATCAATATCCCACAAGTATCTCAGCATGCTCACAATACTGTCATCAATACCCCACAGGTATCCCAGCATGCTCACAATACTGTCATCAATATCCCACAGGTATCCCAGCATGCTCACAATACTGTCATCAATATCCCACAGGTATCCCAGCATGCTCACAATACTGTCATCAATATCCCACAAGTATCCCAGCATGCTCACAATACTGTCATCAATACCCCACAGGTATCCCAGCATGCTCACAATACTGTCATCAATATCCCACAAGTATCCCAGCATGCTCACAATACTGTCATCAATACCCCACAGGTATCCCAGCATGCTCACAATACTGTCATCAATATCCCACAGGTATCCCAGCATGCTCACAATACTGTCATCAATATCCCACAGGTATCCCAGCATGCTCACAATACTGTCATCAATATCCCACAGGTATCCCAGCATGCTCACAATACTGTCATCAATATCCCACAGGTATCCCAGCATGCTCACAATACTGTCATCAATATCCCACAGGTATCCCAGCATGCTCACAATACTGTCATCAATATCCCACAGGTATCCCAGCATGCTCCACTATACTGTCATCAATATCCCACAGGTATCCCAGCATGCTCACAATAATGTCATCAATATCCCACAGGTATCCCAGCATGCTCACAATACTGTCATCAATATCCCACAGGTATCCCAGCATGCTCACAATACTGTCATCAATATCCCACAGGTATCCCAGCATGCTCACAATACTGTCATCAATATCCCACAGGTATCCCAGCATGCTCACAATACTGTCATCAATATCCCACAGGTATCCCAGCATGCTCACTATACTGTCATCAATATCCCACAGGTATCCCAGCATGCTCACAATACTGTCATCAATAACCCACAGGTATCCCAGCATGCTCACAATACTGTCATCAATATCCCACAGGTATCCCAGCATGCTCACAATACTGTCATCAATATCCCACAGGTATCCCAGCATGCTCACAATACTGTCATCAATAACCCACAGGTATCCCAAGCTGAGCACTAATGCCATTTTATTGATTTAGCGAAGGAGAGTCCAACTCTGTCTGCTGGTTTCATTATCTTCTCTCAACTTGTGTTCAGTTAAGACCTGGACAACCAGGTCAGGGTAGTTCAATAAGACCTGGACAACCAGGTCAGGGTAGTTCAATAAGACCTGGACAACCAGGTCAGGGTAGTTCAATAAGACCTGGACAACCAGGTCAGGGTAGTTCAATAAGACCTGGACAACCAGGTCAGGGCAGTTCAATAAGACCTGGACAACCAGGTCAGGGCAGTTCAATAAGACCTGGACAACCAGGTCAGGGCAGTTCAATAAGACCTGGACAACCAGGTCAGGGCAGTTCAATAAGACCTGGGCAACCAGGTCAGGGCAGTTCAATAAGACCTGGACAACCAGGTCAGGGCAGTTCAATAAGACCTGGACAACCAGGTCAGGGCAGTTCAATAAGACCTGGACAACCAGGTCAGGGCAGTTCAATAAGACCTGGACAACCAGGTCAGGGCAGTTCCTTAAGACCTGGACAACCAGTTCAGGGCAGTTACTAACTAAACAGTCTGAATTGATCAATCTGAGAGAGGAGTGAAAACCTGCAGACATGGAATGAGTTTGACGCCTGTGATTTAGCATGTTAGCACAAGGTGAGTTAGGGAACAGAGGTGAGAGTCACAGAGAGGATTTAAAGACACAGCAGGAACGTTCTGATTGGTCAAAAGTAGGGGTGAGTGACTGGACATGGTTGGGTAAGCATAGGAAAGAATGTGTCACACAGAACATCTTCCCCCTGAGCTACATAGGGGGAACGATAAAGACAAAGGTTTCGGGGCTGACGTTTTAAGCTGAGATAAGGGGAGGTGAGTGTTTTGATTGGGTAATTGAGTGAGGGGTGGGGTGAAGGGAGGTTGAAGCAACAATCACTGTGAGGAAGGGGGCGGGTGTGGAATCAGAGGGAGGGGCTGTTGGATTTAGCGGCAGAGGTCGCATTCCAGGCCGACTACATAGAGCCCCACAGTGGAGGTGTTGTAATACCCATAAAACCTAGTGGTCAAACAGGGAAAGGCTTCCAATTGTCTCTCCACCCTTCAGTTTCCCCATAGGACATTATAGAAACACGTGAAATAAGGGCTGTGTTTTGGGTATGTTGACCCCGGTGTGATGTTCTGATAACCACGTCAATCTCTCTCGGACAAGGTGACTTTTATCAGTATATTCGGCTCTATTTACTCTCAGATTTGAAAATGCTGATTAGCATCAAAGTAGACATCATGTAAAACTACAAGTCCCTGCAGGCTCCTGCACGGCGTCTCTAGATGACACCTTTGCTATCGGGTATTGTGTCAAAACTTGCACAACATTTTTCACAGAATTGTCCATTTACAGAATTGTATCCAATTTATTCATGACTAAATGTATCTAACATTAGAGAGCTGATCCAGAGATTCTTACCTTGGCCTGGAATCGGCAGTCTGGTCCAGATCCTCATGGCGTTTGTAGTTCTTTACGATAACCATTTTAGCAGCTAAATAGCATTTCATTTTTTTGGGGGGGGGGGGGGGGTAAATACAGGCGACTATATTGATAAAAGTCACCTTGTCCTAGAGAGATTTACGCGGTTATGAAAATGTCCCGCCAGGGTGAACCTACACGAAACACAGACATTATTTCAAGACTTTTCTAAAATCCCCTATGGGAAGAATTTATGGTGGAAAAATGATTGGAAACAGTTCCTTGTTTGACAGCTAGGTTTTATGGGTATTATGACTCATACTGTGGTACTCTATTGCAGTCATTGCAGTGTATCAAACAATGTTTGCGTGCCACGTCACTGACTGTGCAGTCAGGCATCAGATTACTACATGATATGTTGTGGTTTGATGTTAAATATGCTAAACACCTATCCAGGCGTTGTCTGCAATGTAGTCAGCCTGGAACACGGCCAATGCTTATGAGGGGGGGGGGGGGGGGGGGGTAGTGACTATACAGACAGCAATAATTCTACCCAGAGGGGCGAGGAGAAATTAAATCAATTGGGGAGAGTGGAGGGAGAGGAGAAGGAGGGGTGGAGGGAGGGAGGGTGGAGGGGTTAGAGACTAGCAGGAGAAGTGGTAGAAACACAGTTCTCTTCATTCTCTCCATCAATTTATTGGGTACGTTCCAATACTATCTCCTTCTTCCTAAAGTGTACACTCGTTCCCTACTTCCCACAAATCTAAAAGCATTAGAT
Source organism: Oncorhynchus clarkii lewisi (assembly GCF_045791955.1). Taxonomy (NCBI): domain Eukaryota; kingdom Metazoa; phylum Chordata; class Actinopteri; order Salmoniformes; family Salmonidae; genus Oncorhynchus; species Oncorhynchus clarkii. Next base: position 9,442,902 of record NC_092163.1, read on the forward strand.
CGGTGAAGGCATGTGGCTAGAGAGGGAGTTTCCACAGTCATTTCAGTCATTTCCTTGAAAGGAAGTGAACGAGTGCACTCTTTGGGAGTAAGGAAAGACAATCTGGACGCAGCCGCTTTCCCTCTTCTCTCTTCCCTCCTTCCTTCTTTCCTTCCCTCCACTGTCCCTCTTCTCTCTTCACTCCTTCCTTCTTTCCTTCCCTCCACTGTCCCTCTTCTCTCTTCCCTCCTTCCTTCTTTCCTTCCCTCCACTGTCCCTCTTCTCTCTTCCCTCCTTCCTTCTTTCCTTCCCTCCACTGTCCCTCTTCTCTCTTCCCTCCTTCCTTCTTTCCTTCCCTCCACTGTCCCTCTTCTCTCTTCCCTCCTTCCTTCTTTCCTTCCCTCCGCAGTCCCTCTTCTCTCTTCCCTCCTTCCTTCTTTCCTTCCATCCACTGTCCCTCTTCTCTCTTCCCTCCTTCCTTCTTTCCTTCCCTCCACTGTGATTCTTCTCTCTTCACTCCTTCCTTCTTTCTTTCCCTCCACTGTCCCTCTTCTCTCTTCCCTCCTTCCTTCTTTCCTTCCCTCCACTGTCCCTCTTCTCTCTTCCCTCCTTCCTTCTTTCCTTCCCTCCACTGTCCCTCTTCTCTCCTTTCTTTCCTTCCCTCCACTGTCCCTCTTCTCTCTTCCCTCCTTCTTTCTTTCCTTCCCTCCACTGTCCCTCTTCTCTCTTCCCTCCCTCCTTTCTTCTTTCCTTCCCTCCACTGTCCCTCTTCTCTCTTCCCTCCTTCCTTCTTTCCTTCCCTCCACTGTCCCTCTTCCCTCCTTCCTTCTTTCCTTCCCTCCACTGTGATTCTTCTCTTTACCTTTCCGGTACACTTCTTGACGAGGGAGGTGAGCTCGGACAGGACGAGGTCCACGCATTTCAGACAGGGCTCTTTCAGTTTAATGATCTGCTTTTTCACTATGGCCTCAAAGGCTAGGTCAGGGGTGAACAGGCCTGTTCTGGAGCATCGTGGGAGATGTAGTTTATCACGGTAGGGCAGGAGAAGGAGGAGCCAGGGAGTGGGAGGAGTCATTGAAGTGGGGAGGTGTCCGGAAGTGGGAGGGGTCCGTGAGTGGGAGGGGTCATGGTGGGGAGGAGTCAGGGAAGTCCGGAAGTGATAGAAACAGATTAAGAGAGGGAGAGAGGTCGGGGAGCAGTGAAAGAGAGAAATAAAATAAAAGAGAGAGATGGAGGGATAGAGGGAGAATAACACAGAGAGAGAGAGAGGGAGAGAGGGAGAGAGAGAGATAAAAGGCATTTTGTTTAGTCAGTTAGTTTATACTGGCATCTGTTACTAAACTTTGACATCCACTAAGTTACAAGGTGTGTGTGTGTGTGTGTGTGTGTGTGTGTGGGTGTGTGTGTGTGTGTGTGTGTGTGTGTGTGTGTGTCAATCTGCAGTTTGTCTTCAGGGGGAACCAGAGACACGTGAGGAGAAACATAAACAGTCTCACACATCTCACGGCACAACACCCTGAAAACAGTAGAAGAAAGCTGCACATCGCCCCCCTGTGGGCATGTCAGGCATTACAGTCTCCATGCTCCCTGGTGTGAAGTCTCCCCTAGGTACAGATCTAGGATCAGCTTCTCTTCCCCAAAATTCTAAACTAAACAAATCGTTAACCATTAGTGTGGAAAATGCTAAACTGACCCCAGATCAGCTTTTAGGGTCAACTTCACCCTACACAGTACAGTACCATGCAGTGCACTATCCTGGGGCCTAGATTAGCATGGTAGCATTAAAGGCTAGCTCCATAGCGCCCCCATGTGGACTGGAGTAACATGACAGGACATTACATGCTCCATGCGGTGCACTACGCAGGGGCCGAGGTTAGCATGGTAGCATTAAAGGCTAGCTCCATAGCGCTCCCATGTGGCCTGGAGTAACATGACAGGGCTTTACAGGCTCCATGCAGCGAGGTACCTTATTGGTGCACTGGCGCACGGTGTTGATGAGCTCCTGGATCACCAGGTCCATACATTTCAGACAGGGCTCTTTCAGCTTAATGATCTGCTTTTTCACTATGGCCTCAAAGGCTAGGTCAGGGGTGAACAGGCCTGTTCTGGAGGGGGCACACAGACAGACACACAGACATGTAGGTAGAGGCAGGTGGAAAGACAGACAGACAGACAGACAGACAGACAGACAGAAATGTAGGTAAAAACTGACACACAGACATGTAGGCAGAGACAGACAGACAGACAGACACATATGTAGGTAGAGACAGACACAGACATGTAGACAGACAAACATGTAATCAGACAGACAGACAGATAGAGATAGAGACAGATAGGTAGATAGAGAGGGAGATAGAGACAGACAGGTAAATATACTTGCCTCACTCCATGGATGTTCTTGATGGCATAACTGATCTCTCTCCTCAACTCCTTCTCATCAAACTCCATCTGAACACAACACACAGACGGGAAATCAGTGTGTGTGTTTTTGGTTTTACTAGGTACCAGACGTCCTCACATAGACAGTAAAACAAGGAACATTCTGAGAAGTGGGGACATTTCGCTGGTCCTCACAAGGAAAAATACTATTTTAAGCTTAGGGTTTAGGGTTAGGGTTACGGTTAGGGTTAGGGGTAGGGTTAGGGATTTTGATTGGGAATACATTTTTGGGTCCCCACAAGGATAGTAAAACAATTTGTGTGTGTGTGTGTGTGTGTGTGTGTACCTTGACCAGTTCGAAGGGGAATCTCTCGTGGAAGATCCTGTTGATTCTAGCTCCTCCAGAGAGCTCCGCAGTATCCACCTGATCACCTGATCCCTCAATACGCTTCTCAAAGTCTACACCAAACTGCTGAACCATCCTACACACACACACACACACACACACACACACACACACACACACACACACACACACACACACACACACACACACACACACACACACACACACACAGTCATATTACAAAAGTACTGACAGTCAGATACAGTATATATATATGTGTGTGTGTGTGTTTATATACTGACTGCAGTAGGGCCTTGGTCTTGTGTGTGTGTGTGTGTTTATATACTGACTGCAGTAGGGCCTTGGTCTTGTGTATGTGTGTGTGTGTGTTTATATACTGACTACAGTAGGGCCTTGGTCTTGCGTGTGTATGTGTGTGTTTATATACTGACTGCAGTAGGGCCTTGGTCTTGTGTGTGTGTGTGTGTGTGTTTATATACTGACTGCAGTAGGGCCTTGGTCTTGTGTGTGTGTGTGTGTGTGTGTTTATATACTGACTGCAGTAGGGCCTTGGTCTTGTGTGTGTGTGTGTGTGTTTATATACTGACTGCAGTAGGGCCTTGGTCTTGTGTGTGTGTGTGTGTGTGTGTTTATATACTGACTGCAGTAGGGCCTTGGTCTTGTGTGTGTGTGTGTGTGTGTGTTTATATACTGACTGCAGTAGGGCCTTGGTCTTGTGTGTGTGTGTGTTTATATACTGACTGCAGTAGGGCCTTGGTCTTGTGTGTGTGTGTGTTTATATACTGACTGCAGTAGGGCCTTGGTCTTGCGCGTCGGGTCGTCTGGTTTGTAGTTCTTGTATTCCTCCACCTCTTTCTCCAGAGAGAGAAGCTGGCTCTGGAGCTTACTACGTAACCCTGGCAACGTGTCCCGGATGTGGTTGGTCAGTTGCTAGAGGGGGGGGGGGTTGAAATGATTATATGGAGACAAAAAGAAGGATGAAAGATGGAGAGAGAGAGAGAATGTAAATACAACCCATATTTATGTTTATTTATTTTCCCTTTTGTACTTTAACTATTTTGTTACGAATACAGGTATCCTGTGTGTGTATTTCTTTTCTCTCCTCCTCCCCTCACAGGTGGCAATCATCATTCCCCAATCAGTCACCAATCAGAAGACACACCTCCTGTTTCCATTACCCAATCACATCCCCCTTCCCTTGGTTTAAAAACCCATTCAGTTGTTTTCTCTGGAGCTCCATCTCTCTGTAGATCTCTGGTTTCGTTTATCAACCACATGTCACTTTGTCCCCACCTGTGAGTATTGTTTTGGTGATGGTGTTTGTTTGTTGGTGGAAAAGGGGGGTAACCAGACAGTTAGAACCCAGTTAGAACTGGGCGGACCACCCACTGTATTTTTGGTTAGTTAGTTAGCTGTATTGAAGTAGGCTAGTCTAGCTTAGGGGTATTTTTGGTTAGTTAGTTAGCTGTATTGAAGTAGGCTAGTCTAGCTGAGGGGTGTTTTTGGTTAGTTAGTTAGCTGTATTGAAGTAGGCTAGTCTAGCTGAGGGGTGTTTTTGGTTAGTTAGTTAGCTGTATAGAAGTAGGCTAGTCTAGTTTAGGGGTGTTTTTGGTTAGTTCGTTAGCTGTATAGAAGTAGGCTAGTCTACGTGAGGGGTGTTTTTGGTTAGTTAGTTAGCTGTATAGTAGTAGGCTAGTCTAGCTTAGGGGTGTTTTTGGTTAGTTAGCTGTATTGAAGTAGGCTAGTCTAGCTTAGGGGTGTTTTTGGTTAGTTAGTTAGCTGTATTGAAGTAGGCTAGTCTAGCTGAGGGGTGTTTTTGGTTAGTTAGTTAGCTGTATTGAAGTAGGCTAGTCTAGCTTAGGGGTGTTTTTGGTTAGTTAGTTAGCTGTATAGTAGTAGGCTAGTCTAGCTGAGGGGTGTTTTTGGATATTTGTTTCTTTCCTTGGGTCCAGCTCAGCGCCCCCCCCCCCCCTCCCCTCCCCTTACCGTGTGTTTAGGAATAAACCATGAGAGTTTGGCGGTAACTTAGTTGTCTGTGGTTATTTCATTCTCACCGTTACTTTGTCACTGTTATAATTTGGATGAGTTATGCTACGGGTCTCGTCCCCTAGACTGACGAGCCAAAGGGATTCCTAACAATCTGCACATAATATGACATTTGAAATGTCTTTATTATTTTGGAACTTCAGTGAGTGTAATGTTTACTGTTAATTTTTATTTATTTCACTTTTGTTTAATATATTGTTCACTTGCTTTGGCAACGTTTACATGTTTCCCCTGCCAATAAAGCCCTTAAATTGAATTGAATTTACAGAGAGAGACACACAGAAAGAGAGCTGAGCGATTTAAAGGGAAATATAAACATAATTCTCCAGCACCTCCAACATCAACATATGTGAAAATGATGCGTTTCTATGTTTTGTAGTAAAAAAAATAAAGAGGAAGATAAGTGTTTCCAATGACATCATCAACCAATTAGTAGGCAATGCCTAATCCTAATTGGTTAAAATCTCATGATGCACACGACGATGTCATTGGAATCACTTATTTTCCTCACTCTTGTTTATTACAAAACAAATGCTGAATTTTCACATGTTGGGGTGGTGCTAGAGATGAGGAACGGTGAAATGTTCCTTTACACAACTAATTGACCGAGGTCGGTTCAATTACATGAATTCCATTTTTTTTTTTTTGTGAGCCCAACGCTCTGTTTCTCTAGAGAGAAATCAAATCATTCACGAAAGAAGTCAAGAAGTATGTGGGGCGCTGGGCTGAAGGGAGTTGTAGATTTCATTAAGCATTTATTCAACCTAGTTCAGCGCAGAAATGTGGTAATTAACAACAATGACCATCCATTGCATCTGTTTTTTCCAGTTCAGACAGAGACGGGTCAGAGAGGAAGAGGTAGAATGAGAGTTTAATCTGTCCAAAATAAGCCCAATGGTCCTACGGGCTTATTTGAACCTACAGTAAGCTTGGTGCCTGCCTTCCTGGCTTTGGGACAACGACTCCCATTGTTAGAGCAGAGACATGAGCATCTCATCATTATCTACGGATCTCTGGCCAGAGACAGTTTTACACCCTGCTGTGTTGGGTTATAAACACACAGACCACATGGAAGAGGGATGTACACAACAACAAGAGATAGAGGGACAGAGACAGTTTGTGAAAGTATGTCTTATCTACTTTGAAGAACTAGTAACATGTTGATATAGTGTCTACATATCTAACCTGGTTGAGTGTTTTCTGTAGATGTGGTGTTCCCATGCGGTCAGCTATGTGTCTGTATCCTGGATGAGACAGGAAGAACTTCCTCTCAGCACCCAGAGCTGCTTTAATATCCTTCCTGCCGTCAATGTCCTTCTGACTACGATTCACCACCCCGATGTAACCTGGAGAGGAGGAGAGGTGGTTATTACCCTGTTATAACCTGGAGGGAGCAGCTTATAACAGGAGTGTGTGTGTGTGTCACCCCTGCGTAGCGGCAGTAGTTTATTCTCTAGAATGTCCCGTGCGTCCGTCCCCTCGTCCATCAGGTCCAGCTTGGTGATCACTCCGATGGTACGTAACCCTGGAAACACATAGGTCAACACAGGTCGTCACCGTGGCAACATTCCACTCTCCATCCCATTATATGAATAGATCAGGTAAAGAGTTTGCCCACTTTTATGCAGCGAAAAACAGCCAAATATTTCCAAATGGGATTTTAGTAGCCACATTGTGGGCCTGTTAGAACACATACATCATGACGGATTTGCCTGACACACACACACACACGCACACACACACACAGACGTAACTCCTCTACACACACTCTGCACCCCCTCCTTACCTTGAGGGTCGACCTCCTTAGAAATCTTGAGAGCATCAGAGTTGGCCAGATCCTGGTTAGCTGGAGTCACAGCCAGGATCAGACAGGATTCTTTAGTTATGAACTGCATATATCAGGATCAGACAGGATTCTTTAGTTAGTAACTGCATATAACAGGATCAGACAGGATTCTTTAGTTAGTAACTGCATATAACAGGATCAGACAGGATTCTTAAGTTAGTAACTAAGTACCCCCTTTCCCTGTAACATATACTTAATTACCCCCCTTTCTCTTTCCCTGTAACATATACTTAATTACCCCCTTTCTCTTTCCCTGTAACATATACTTAATTACCCCCTTTCTCTGTAACATATACTTAATTACCCCCTTTCTCTGTAACATATACTTAATTACCCCCTTTCTCTTTCCCTGTAACATATACTTAATTACCCCCTTTCCCTTTCCCTGTAACATATACTTAATTACCCCCTTTCCCTGTAACATATACTTAATTACCCCCTTTCTCTTTCCCTGTAACCTATACTTAATTACCCCCTTTCTCTTTCCCTGTAACATATACTTAATTACCCCCTTTCTCTGTAACATATACTTAATTACCCCCTTTCCCTGTAACATATACTTAATTACCCCCTTTCCCTGTAACATATACTTAATTACCCCCTTTCCCTGTAACATATACTTAATTACCCCCTTTCTCTTTCCCTGTAACATATACTTAATTACCCCCTTTCCCTGTAACATATACTTAATTACCCCCTTTCCCTGTAACATATACTTAATTACCCCCTTTCTTTTTCCCTGTAACATATACTTAATTACCCCCTTTCTCTTTCCCTGTAACATATACTTAATTACCCCCTTTCTCTTTCCCTGTAACATATACTTAATTACCCCCTTTCTCTTTCCCTGTAACATATACTTAATTACCCCCTTTCTCTTTCCCTGTAACATATACTTAATTACCCCCTTTCTCTTTCCCTGTAACATATACTTAATTACCCCCTTTCCCTGTAACATATACTTAATTACCCCCTTTCTCTTTCCCTGTAACATATACTTAATTACCCCCTTTCTCTTTCCCTGTAACCTATACTTAATTACCCCCTTTCCCTGTAACATATACTTAATTACCCCCTTTCTCTATAACATATACTTAATTACCCCCTTTCCCTGTAACATATACTTAATTACCCCCTTTCTCTTTCCCTGTAACCTATACTTAATTACCCCCTTTCTCTTTCCCTGTAACATATACTTAATTACCCCCTTTCTCTTTCCCTGTAACATATACTTAATTACCCCCTTTCTCTTTCCCTGTAACATATACTTAATTACCCCCTTTCTCTTTCCCTGTAACATATACTTAATTACCCCCTTTCCCTGTAACATATACTTAATTACCCCCTTTCCCTGTAACATATACTTAATTACCCCCTTTCCCTGTAACATATACTTAATTACCCCCTTTCCCTGTAACATATACTTAATTACCCCCTTTCCCTGTAACATTTACTTAATTACCCCCTTTCCCTGTAACATATACTTAATTACCCCCTTTCCCTGTAACATATACTTAATTACCCCCTTTCCCTGTAACATATACTTAATTACCCCCTTTCTCTTTCCCTGTAACATATACTTAATTACCCCCTTTCTCTTTCCCTGTAACATATACTTAATTACCCCTTTTCTCTTTCCCTGTAACATATACTTAATTACCCCCTTTCCCTGTAACATATACTTAATTACCCCCTTTCTCTTTCCCTGTAACATATACTTAATTACCCCCTTTCTCTTTCTCTGTAACATATACTTAATTACCCCCTTTCTCTTTCTCTGTAACATATACTTAATTACCCCCTTTCTCTTTCCCTGTAACATATACTTAATTACCCCCTTTCTCTAGACTTAATTACTTTAACATGTACTTTATTACTCTTTGGATATGAACTACACACAACATAGAAGATATTTAATACTTTAATATTTAAAGTGTAGGTGTGTCCAAACTTTTGACTGGTCCTTTATATCTGCATCAAAAACACAGGTGACCGACCGCCTGAAACATTTTAACCCAAAGTAAAGACATTTCAGGCTGAGGAGTGAGTTTCAATCACTCAATCCCCTTCTGTTATACACTGAATAGAGAGTAGAGTGCCATCTGGTCAAAAGTAGTGCACTATCTAGGGAAAAGGGTGCCATTGTGGTCAAAAGTAGTGCACTATCTAGGGAATAGGGTGCCATTCTGGTCAAAAGTAGTGTACTATCTAGGGAATAGGGTGCCATCTGGTCAAAAGTAGTGCACTATCTAGGGAATAGGGTGCCATCTGGTCAAAAGTAGTGCACTATCTAGGGAATAGGGTGCCATTTGGGGAATAGGGTGCCAGTTGGGACCATAACCACAGTCTCTGACCTGCATCAGCATGTCTCTGATCTGGTGCTCGATGTCGACTGGCTGGTCTCCCACCGCTACCTTAGTCATCCCTGGTAGATCTATAAGAGTCAGGTTTAACACTGAGGAGGGAGGGAGGGAGGGAGAGAGGGATGGGAGTAGGGAGAGAGGGATGGGAGTAGAGAGAGGAAGGGAGGGTGTGTGGGAAAGGGGGGAGGATAGAGGGGGGGAGAGAGAGAAGGGGGGGGGGAGAGAGAGAAGGGGGGGGGGGGAGAGAGAGAAGGGGGGGGGGGGAGAGAGAGAAGGGGGGGGGGGAGAGAGAGAAGGGGGGGGGGGAGAGAGAGAGGGGGGGGAGAGAGAAAAGGGGGGGAGAGAGAGGGGGGGGGGGGGAGAGAGAGAAAAGGGGGGGGGAGAGAGAGAAGGGGGGGGGGGAGAGAGAGAAGGGGGGGGGGGGAGAGAGAAGGGGGGGGGAGAGAGAAGGGGGGGGAGAGAGAGAGAGAGAGGGGGGGAGAGAGAAGGGGGGGGGGAGAGAGAAGGGGGGGGGGAGAGAGAAGGGGGGGGGGAGAGAGAAGGGGGGGGAGAGAAGGGGGGGAGAGAGGGGGGAGGGGAGAGAAGGGGGGGGGAGAGAGAGAAGGGGGGGGGGGAGAGAGAGAGAAGGGGGGGAGGGGAGAGAGAGAAGGGGGGGGGGGGAGAGAGAGAAGGGGGGGAGGGGAGAGAGAGAAGGGGGGGGGGGGAGAGAGAGAAGGGGGGGGGGGAGAGAGAGAAGGGGGGGGGAGAGAGAGAAGGGGGGGGGAGAGAGAGAGGGGGGGGGGAGAGAGAGAAGGGGGGGGGAGAGAGAGAAGGGGGGGGGAGAGAGAGAAGGGGGGGGGAGAGAGAGAGAAGGGGGGGGGAGAGAGAAGGGGGGGGGGAGAGAGAGAAGGGGGGGGGGGAGGGGAGAGAGAGAAGGGGGGGGAGGGGAGAGAGAGAGGGGGGGGGGGGAGAGAGAGGGGGGGGGGGGAGAGAGAGAAGGGGGGGGGAGAGAGAAGGGGGGGGGGAGGGAGAGAGAGAAGGGGGGGGGGGGAGGGAGAGAGAGAAGGGGGGGAGGGAGAGAGGGAGAGAGAGAAGGGGGGGAGGGAGAGAGAAGGGGGGGAGAGAGAGAGAGAGACAGAGAGAGAGAGAGATTAAATTATTCAATTCAAATGGAAAATGTATTTGCTTATTGTACATCAATCTACAGAGAGGGAGGTTTACACTGTAACAGGGGTGTTCAAAGAGCTGTAGATGGGCCTTGGGATGAGAGATGTGTACCTAACCTGACATGAGAGATGTGTACATAACCTGACCTGAGAGGTGTGCACCTAACCTAACCCGGGAGATGTGTACCCAAACTAACCTGAGAGATGTGTACCTATCTGAACCTGAGACATGCGTGCCTAACCTAACCTGAGAGATGTGGACCTAAACCCGACCACTGACTGTAGCAGAACATAGGATCTCATTGTAGATGTCGGTTGCAAGAAAACCATGGGAGACTCGTAGGGAGTATCTGATAGTCCTAGATATATCAGTGAACCATGGGAGACTCGTAGGGAGTATCTGATAGACTCAGTCCTAGATATATCAGTGAACCATGGGAGACTGGTAGGGAGTATCTGATAGACTCAGTCCTAGATACAGTGCCTTGCGAAAGTATTCGGCCCCCTTGAACTTTGCGACCTTTTGCCACATTTCAGGCTTCAAACATAAAGATATAAAACTGTATTTTTTTGTGAAGAATCAACAACAAGTGGGACACAATCATGAAGTGGAACGACATTTATTGGATATTTCAAACTTTTTTAACAAATCAAAAACTGAAAAATTGGGCGTGCAAAATTATTCAGCCCCCTTAAGTTAATACTTTGTAGCGCCACCTTTTGCTGCGATTACAGCTGTAAGTCGCTTGGGGTATGTCTCTATCAGTTTTGCACATCGAGAGACTGAAATTTTTTCCCATTCCTCCTTGCAAAACAGCTCGAGCTCAGTGAGGTTGGATGGAGAGCATTTGTGAACAGCAGTTTCCAGTTCTTTCCACAGATTCTCGATTGGATTCAGCTCTGGACTTTGACTTGGCCATTCTAACACCTGGATATGTTTATTTTTGAACCATTCCATTGTAGATGTTGCTTTATGTTTTGGATCATTGTCTTGTTGGAAGACAAATCTCCGTCCCAGTCTCAGGTCTTTTGCAGACTCCATCAGGTTTTCTTCCAGAATGGTCCTGTATTTGGCTCCATCCATCTTCCCATCAATTTTTAACCATCTTCCCTGACCCTGCTGAAGAAAAGCAGGCCCAAACCATGATGCTGCCACCACCATGTTTGACAGTGGGGATGGTGTGTTCAGCTGTGTTGCTTTTACGCCAAACATAACGTTTTGCATTGTTGCCAAAAAGTTCAATTTTGGTTTCATCTGACCAGAGCACCTTCTTCCACATGTTTGGTGTGTCTCCCAGGTGGCTTGTGGCAAACTTTAAACAACACTTTTTATGGATATCTTTAAGAAATGGCTTTCTTCTTGCCACTCTTCCATAAAGGCCAGATTTGTGCAATATACGACTGATTGTTGTCCTATGGACAGAGTCTCCCACCTCAGCTGTAGATCTCTGCAGTTCATCCAGAGTGATCATGGGCCTCTTGGCTGCATCTCTGATCAGTCTTCTCCTTGTATGAGCTGAAAGTTTAGAGGGACGGCCAGGTCTTGGTAGATTTGCAGTGGTCTGATACTCCTTCCATTTCAATATTATCGCTTGCACAGTGCTCCTTGGGATGTTTAAAGCTTGGGAAATCTTTTTGTATCTAAATCTGGCTTTAAACTTCTTCACAACAGTATCTCGGACCTGCCTGGTGTGTTCCTTGTTCTTCATGATGCTCTCTGCGCTTTTAACGGACCTCTGAGACTATCACAGTGCAGGTGCATTTATACGGAGACTTGATTACACACAGGTGGATTGTATTTATCATCATTAGTCATTTAGGTCAAAATTGGATCATTCAGAGATCCTCACTGAACTTCTGGAGAGAGTTTGCTGCACTGAAAGTAAAGGGGCTGAATAATTTTGCACGCCCAATTTTTCAGTTTTTGATTTGTTAAAAAAAGTTTTAAATATCCAATAAATGTCGTTCCACTTCATGATTGTGTCCCACTTGTTGTTGATTCTTCACAAAAAAATACAGTTTTATATCTTTATGTTTGAAGCCTGAAATGTGGCAAAAGGTCGCAAAGTTCAAGGGGGCCGAATACTTTCGCAAGGCATTGTAACTATAGTAACAACATGGAACTAGACTATAGTAACATGGAACTAGACTATAGTAACATGGAACATGAGGTTGTTTTAGGGCCTTCATTTTTGTGGAACCCAGCAGAACAGTATCCCGAAGGCATATAGAGTCAGGCGAAGAGAGAGTGGGAATATGCATATGTAATTATGCCTAGTTTAAGGCATTATTAATACTTGTTATGTTTTGTGTTTTTCTTTTGCTTTTCAAGTCTTGTGCTGTCACTCTCTTAGGAACCCGAAGGAGGAAACGGATGAAGTCAACATCTCCAGCTGAAACGGATGAAGTCAACATCTCCAGAGGAAACGGATGAAGTCAACATCTCCAGCTGAAACGGATGAAGTCAACATCTCCAGCGGAAACGGATGAAGTCAACATCTCCAGCTGAAACGGAGGAAGTCAACATCTCCAGCGGAAACGGATGAAGTCAACATCTCCAGCGGAAACGGATGAAGTCAACATCTCCAGCGGAAACGGATGAAGTCAACATCTCCAGCGGAAACGGATGAAGTCAACATCTCCAGCGGAAACGGATGAAGTCAACATCTCCAGCGGAAACGGATGAAGTCAACATCTCCAGCGGAAACGGATGAAGTCAACATCTCCAGCGGAAACGGATGAAGTCAACATCTCCAGCGGAAACGGATGAAGTCAACATCTCCAGCGGAAACGGATGAAGTCAACATCTCCAGCGGAAACGGATGAAGTCAACATCTCCAGCGGAAACGGATGAAGTCAACATCTCCAGCGGAAACGGAGGAAGTCTACATCTCCAGCTGAAACGAATGAAGTCAACATCTCCAGCGGAAACGGATGAAGTCAACATCTCCAGCTGAAACGGATGAAGTCAACATCTCCAGCTGAAACGGAGGAAGTCTACATCTCCAGCTGAAACGGAGGAAGTCTACATCTCCAGCTGAAACGGAGGAAGTCTACATCTCCAGCTGAAACGGAGGAAGTCAACATCTCCAGCTGAAAAGTCATTATCAGTTGTCCGACGAGAGATGGAAATGAGAGTCCATAGTGTAATTACAGATCAGAGGACATTAGTCTCGGAGGTGTCAACAAAATAATCAACCGTGAAAGTGAACCATGTTTTATTTTCTGTTCATTTATAAGTCATTTCAAAGTTTATGTGATGTTGAACAGTATGGAAATACTATTGAAAAAGGAGGGACTGTCGGGTTGTAGTTTGAAATACTGGCTATACTGGTTAATGGTTACGGTCACTGATAAGGTTGGATCGCTGTGGATTAGTGAAGAATGTGGGCCGAGGTCAGGTCAGATGTGGACTAGGGAGGAATGTGGGCCGAGGTCAGGTCAGATGTGGACTAGGGAGGAATGTGGGCCGAGGTCAGGTCAGATGTGGACTAGGGAGGAATGTGGGCCGAGGTCAGGTCAGATGAAGGGAGAAGGAACAGTTTTATTAAACACATCACTTGACTTCCTGCCTAGCAACATAGACGTAGTGTTTAGACGAGCAGGAGACTGCCTAAAGGAGGGTATAAATACTGGTGCTGCTGGAAACTTTGTCTTGTGCAGCTGTTTGACCCAGTGGGGGAAAACATGTGGTTTCTGCTTTGACTAGTTGTCCATTAGTTGTTCACTCTGTTTACCAGAACCTAACAAAGCATAACTGCATTCAGGACTGTGTGTTTTGCATGTCCGTGTGTGCCTATGTTTGCATGCGTCCGTGCTTGAACATATGTCCGTGAGTCTCTCGCTCTGTGTGTGTGTGTGTGTGTGTGTGTGTGTGTGTACCATTAGGGGAATAGACTCGGAGGTTGATGGGAACAGCAGAGATTCCCTTATTGGACCCAGTGATGCGATCAGTCTCGGCCTCAATCTCCAAACGCACCTCATCAAAGTCCACAAACTTACGACCTTTACAATGAAGGAACTCAGCATACTCTGTTATTAAAGAGAGAAGGATGGAGGGATAGAGAGAGAGAGGGAGAGAGGGACATAGAGAAGAGGTTAGAGGGAGGGAGGGAGGGACATAGAGAAGAGGTTGGAGGGAGGGAGGGAGGGAGGGAGGGAGGGAGGGAGGGAGGGAGGGAGGGAGGGAGGGACATAGAGAAGAGGTTAGAGGGAGGGAGGGAGGGACATAGAGAAGAGGTTAGAGGGAGGGAGGGAGGGACATAGAGAAGAGGTTAGAGGGAGGGAGGGAGGGAGGGACATAGAGAAGAGGTTAGAGGGAGGGAGGGAGGGACATAGAGACGAGGTTAGAGGGAGGGAGGGAGGGAGAGAGAGAGAGAGGGAGGGAGGGAGAGAGAGGGAGGGAGGGAGGGAGGGAGAGAGAGAGAGAGGGAGGGAGGGAGGGAGGGAGGGAGGGAGGGAGGGAGGGAGAGGGAGGGAGGGAGGGAGGGAGGGAGGGACATAGAGAAGAGGTTCAAGGGAGAGAGAGAGGCAGAGAGAGAGAGGGAGAGGGAGAGAGAGAGAGAGGGAGGGAAGAGGTTAGAGGGAGGGAGGGACATAGAGAAGAGGTTAGAGGGAGAGAGAGAGGGATAGAGAGAGGGAGAGAGAGAGGGAGGGAGGGAAGAGGTTAGAGGGAGAGAGGGACATAGAGAAGAGGTTAGAGGGAGAGAGAGAGGGATAGAGAGAGGGAGAGAGAGAGGCAGAGAGAGGGATAGAGAGAGGGAGAGAGAGAGGGAGGGAAGAGGTTAGAGGGAGAGAGAAAACATCTGTAAGTCACCACAAAAACGAAGCATGTCATGATTGATTAAATTCAGATTGTGTTACTGGCCTACACACCATACCCCATCATGCCAAATTTGAGTTATGTTTTTAAATGTTTTGACTAATTCATTAAAAATGAAAAGCTGAAATGTCTTGAGTCAATAAGTAATCCACCCCTGTGTTATGGCGAATCTAAATACGTTCAGGAGTAAACATGTGCTTAACATTTCACATAATAAGATGTATGGACTCACTCTGTGTGCAATAATAGTGTTTAACATACTTTTTGAATGACTACCTCGTCTCTGTACCACACATATAATTATGATAATTATCTGTAAGGTCCCTCAGTCGAGCAGTGAATTTCAAACACAGATTCAACCACAAAGACCAGGAAGGTTTTCCAATGCCTTGCAAAGAAGAGCACATATTGGTAGATGGGACAACAAAAAGAAGCAAACATTGAATATCCCTTTGAGAATGTTATGGTGAAGTTATTAATTACACTTTGGATGGTGTATCAATACACCCAGTCACTACAAATATACAGGCGTCCTTCCTAACTCAGTTGCCGGAGAGGAAGGAAACCGCTCAGGGTTTTCACCATGAGGCCAATGGTGACTTTAAAACAGTTACAGAGTTTATTGGCTGTGATGGGAGAAAACTGAGGATGGATAGACAACATTGTAGTTACTCCACAATACTAACCTAAATGACAGAGTTTATTGGCTGTGATGGGAGAAAACGGAGGATGGATAGACAACATTGTAGTTACTCCACAATACTAACCTAAATGACAGTGTACAAAATACAAATATTAAAAATCATGCATCCTGTTTGCAATAAGTTTTTTTAGGATAAAAATAAACCGAATAGAGCTAAGCACAGAACCTGGTTCAAACTACTTTCCAACAGACACTGGGAGACAAATTCACCTTTCAGCAGGACAATAACCTAAATCACAAGGCCAAATATACACTGGAGTTGCTTACCAAGACAACATTAAATGTTCCTGCCTGGCCTATTTACAGTTTTGACTTAAATCAACTTGAAAATCTATGGCAAGACTTGAAAATGGTTGTCTAGCGATGATCAACAACCAACTTGACAGACCTTGTGATTTTTAGACAGGGTCCATTCTAGAGTTTTAAGGTGATTTTTAGACAGGGTCCATTCTAGAGTTCTAAGGTGATTTTTAGACAGGGTCCATTCTAGAGTTCTAAGGTGATTTTTAGACAGGGTCCATTCTAGAGTTCTAAGGTGATTTTTAGACAGGGTCCATTCTAGAGTTCTAAGGTGATTTTTAGACAGGGTCCATTCTAGAGTTCTAAGGTGATTTTTAGACAGGGTCCATTCTAGAGTTCTAAGGTGATTTTTAGACAGGGTCCATTCTAGAGTTCTAAGGTGATTTTTAGACAGGGTCCATTCTAGAGTTCTAAGGTGATTTTTAGACAGGGTCCATTCTAGAGTTCTAAGGTAATTTTTAGACAAGTGTCCATTCTAGAGTTCTAAGGTGATTTTTAGACAGGGTCCATTCTAGAGTTCTAAGGTAATTTTTAGACAGGGTCCATTCTAGAGTTCTAAGGTGATTTTTAGACAGGGTCCATTCTAATTCTAGAGTTCTAAGTCATTCTATGGTGAGATCAGTTTTCTACATTTCTCCCTCATACGTGCGTGCGTAGGTGCGTGAGTGTGTGTGCATATCCACCTGCTTGGTTGTTGACCAGTTGAAGGACGAGAGGTCTTCGGGTCACGATACCAGAGCCCCGGGGTAGAAAGTCCCTTGAAGAAAGACACAGATCATTTAACACACACACACACACACACACACACACACACACACACACACACACACACACACACAGGGAGACCACTCCATAACCTGTTCATTATTAATAATTGTTCATTACACTCTTAGAAGAAAAAAAAGACCTCTAGAACCTAAAAGGGTTATTCAGCTGTCCCCAGAGAACCCTTTGAAGAACCTTTTTTGGTTCCAGATAGATCCTTTTTCGTTCCAGGTAGAACCTTTTTGGGTTCCATGTAGGGCCCTTTCTAAAAAGGGTCTCCCTAGAACCAAAAAGGGGTTTCCTACGGGGACAGCCGAAGAACCCTTTTGGGTTCCATGTAGGGCCCTTTCTAAAAAGGGTCTCCCTAGAACCAAAAAGGGGTTTCCTACGGGGACAGCCGAAGAACCCTTTTGTCCTAAGAGTGTTTTTCTAATGTAACATTGTGCTTTGGCACTATCATCAATACGTCATGACAACAAAGCTAAATGACAATGAATTGAGAGAGAGGGAAAGAGAGAGAGATGGAAAAACAGTGAGAGAAAAGAGAGAGAGCGCGAGAGAGAGATACAGGGAGAGAACGAGAGGGGGATATACGATGGAAATCAAATAATTTCCAGGTCAACGTCTTTGCATCAACCCAGGACCCTGAAAGCATCTGTGTGTGTGTGTGTGTGTGTGTGTGTGTGTGTGTGTGTTAGATCCAGGACAGTAAGGGGGAGGGGAATACGGACAGTCAAGTTTCTCCCAACCAACCACTATTGCACACACACACACATACAGTACATTAGGGCTGACCCCAATTAGTTGACTGGTCGATTGTTTGGTCGTCAGGCTGTTGGTTGACCAAGATTGTTTGAGTCGAGCAGTAACAAATACATATATATTTGCGCCCATCTCAGGGCACTAATCCATTATGGAGGCTGAGACTAAAAGCCTATTTATACTTGATCTGAAGATATGGTCAGAGGCTCCATATGGATGGTGTGACCCAATTGCAGAGCCTCCAGAGGCAAGCAGAGGCCCAACGGCACTCCCTACCACATCGCCATGCCCCTCCCAAATGTTGAACCAATGCAGAGGCCCAAAGGCACTCCCTACCACATCGCCATGCCCCTCCCAAATGTTGTACCAATGCAGAGGCCCAACGGCACTCCCTACCGCAACGCCAAGCGCCTCCCAAATGTTGTACCAATGCAGAGGGCTCTGTACAGCTCTACATTGACATGATTGGTTAGCTCACAGAGCATTGCACCTGTACATAGCCCATCTGTAAATAGCCCATCCAACTACCCCATCCCCATACTGTATTCATTTATTAATTTTGCTCCTTTGCACCCCAGTATCTCTACTTGCACATTCATCTTCTGCACATCTATCGCTCCAGTGTTTAATTTCTACATCGTAATTACCTCGCCACTATGGTCTATTTTATTGCCTTTACCTCCCTAATCTCACCTCATTTGCACACACTGTATATATACTTGTTGTTCTACTGTATCATTGACCTTATGTTTGTTTTAATCCATGTGTAACTCTGTGTTGTTGTCTGTATGTTTGTTTATTCCATGTGTAACTCTGTGTTGTTGTCTGTGTCACACTGCTTTGCTTTATCTTGGCCAGGTCGCAGTTGTAAATGAGAACTTGTACTCAACTAGCCAATCTGGTTAAATAAAGGTGTTCTCAACTAGCCTACCTGGTTAAATAAAGGTGTTCTCAACTAGCCTACCTGGTTAAATAAAGGTGTTCTCAACTAGCCTCCCTGGTTAAATAAAGGTGTTCTCAACTAGCCAATCTGGTTAAATAAAGGTGTTCTCAACTAGCCTACCTGGTTAAATAAAGGTGTTCTCAACTGGCCAATCTGGTTAAATAAAGGTGTTCTCAACTAGCCTCCCTGGTTAAATAAAGGTGTTCTCAACTAGCCTCCCTGGTTAAATAAAGGTGTTCTCAACTAGCCTCCCTGGTTAAATAAAGGTGTTCTCAACTAGCCAATCTGGTTAAATAAAGGTGTTCTCAACTAGCCTCCCTGGTTAAATAAAGGTGTTCTCAACTAGCCTACCTGGTTAAATAAAGGTGTTCTCAACTAGCCTCCCTGGTTAAATAAAGGTGTTCTCAACTAGCCTCCCTGGTTAAATAAAGGTGTTCTCAACTGGCCAATCTGGTTAAATAAAGGTGTTCTCAACTAGCCTCCCTGGTTAAATAAAGGTGTTCTCAACTAGCCTCCCTGGTTAAATAAAGGTGTTCTCAACTAGCCTCCCTGGTTAAATAAAGGTGTTCTCAACTAGCCAATCTGGTTAAATAAAGGTGTTCTCAACTAGCCTCCCTGGTTAAATAAAGGTGTTCTCAACTAGCCTACCTGGTTAAATAAAGGTGTTCTCAACTAGCCTCCCTGGTTAAATAAAGGTGTTCTCAACTAGCCTCCCTGGTTAAATAAAGGTGTTCTCAACTAGCCTCCCTGGTTAAATAAAGGTGTTCTCAACTAGCCAATCTGGTTAAATAAAGGTGTTCTCAACTAGCCTCCCTGGTTAAATAAAGGTGTTCTCAACTAGCCTCCCTGGTTAAATAAAGGTGTTCTCAACTGGCCAATCTGGTTAAATAAAGGTGTTCTCAACTAGCCTCCCTGGTTAAATAAAGGTGTTCTCAACTAGCCTCCCTGGTTAAATAAAGGTGTTCTCAACTAGCCTCCCTGGTTAAATAAAGGTGTTCTCAACTAGCCAATCTGGTTAAATAAAGGTGTTCTCAACTAGCCTCCCTGGTTAAATAAAGGTGTTCTCAACTAGCCTCCCTGGTTAAATAAAGGTGTTCTCAACTAGCCTCCCTGGTTAAATAAAGGTGTTCTCAACTAGCCTACCTGGTTAAATAAAGGTGTTCTCAACTAGCCTCCCTGGTTAAATAAAGGTGTTCTCAACTAGCCTACCTGGTTAAATAAAGGTGTTCTCAACTAGCCTCCCTGGTTAAATAAAGGTGTTCTCAACTAGCCTCCCTGGTTAAATAAAGGTGTTCTCAACTAGCCTACCTGGTTAAATAAAGGTGTTCTCAACTAGCCTACCTGGTTAAATAAAGGTGTTCTCAACTAGCCTCCCTGGTTAAATAAAGGTGTTCTCAACTAGCCTACCTGGTTAAATAAAGGTGTTCTCAACTAGCCTCCCTGGTTAAATAAAGGTGTTCTCAACTAGCCTACCTGGTTAAATAAAGGTGTTCTCAACTAGCCTACCTGGTTAAATAAAGGTGTTCTCAACTAGCTTACCTGGTTAAATAAAGGTGTTCTCAACTAGCCTACCTGGTTAAATAAAGGTGTTCTCAACTAGCCTACCTGGTTAAATAAAGGTGTTCTCAACTAGCCTACCTGGTTAAATAAAGGTGTTTTCAACTAGCCTACCTGGTTAAATAAAGGTGTTCTCAACTAGCCTCCCTGGTTAAATAAAGGTGTTCTCAACTAGCCTACCTGGTTAAATAAAGGTGTTCTCAACTAGCCTCCCTGGTTAAATAAAGGTGTTCTCAACTAGCCTACCTGGTTAAATAAAGGTGTTCTCAACTAGCCTACCTGGTTAAATAAAGGTGTTCTCAACTAGCCTACCTGGTTAAATAAAGGTGTTCTCAACTAGCCTACCTGGTTAAATAAAGGTGTTCTCAACTAGCCTACCTGGTTAAATAAAGGTGTTCTCAACTAGCCAATCTGGTTAAATAAAGGTGTTCTCAACTAGCCTCCCTGGTTAAATAAAGGTGTTCTCAACTAGCCTCCCTGGTTAAATAAAGGTGTTCTCAACTAGCCTACCTGGTTAAATAAAGGTGTTCTCAACTAGCCTACCTGGTTAAATAAAGGTGTTCTCAACTAGCCTCCCTGGTTAAATAAAGGTGTTCTCAACTAGCCTACCTGGTTAAATAAAGGTGTTCTCAACTAGCCTCCCTGGTTAAATAAAGGTGTTCTCAACTAGCCTCCCTGGTTAAATAAAGGTGTTCTCAACTAGCCTCCCTGGTTAAATAAAGGTGTTCTCAACTAGCCTCCCTGGTTAAATAAAGGTGTTCTCAACTAGCCAATCTGGTTAAATAAAGGTGTTCTCAACTAGCCTCCCTGGTTAAATAAAGGTGTTCTCAACTAGCCTCCCTGGTTAAATAAAGGTGTTCTCAACTAGCCTCCCTGGTTAAATAAAGGTGTTCTCAACTAGCCTCCCTGGTTAAATAAAGGTGTTCTCAACTAGCCTCCCTGGTTAAATAAAGGTGTTCTCAACTAGCCTCCCTGGTTAAATAAAGGTGTTCTCAACTAGCCAATCTGGTTAAATAAAGGTGTTCTCAACTAGCCTCCCTGGTTAAATAAAGGTGTTCTCAACTAGCCTCCCTGGTTAAATAAAGGTGTTCTCAACTAGCCTCCCTGGTTAAATAAAGGTGTTCTCAACTAGCCTACCTGGTTAAATAAAGGTGTTCTCAACTAGCCTCCCTGGTTAAATAAAGGTGTTCTCAACTAGCCTACCTGGTTAAATAAAGGTGTTCTCAACTAGCCTCCCTGGTTAAATAAAGGTGTTCTCAACTAGCCTACCTGGTTAAATAAAGGTGTTCTCAACTAGCCTACCTGGTTAAATAAAGGTGTTCTCAACTAGCCTACCTGGTTAAATAAAGGTGTTCTCAACTAGCCTACCTGGTTAAATAAAGGTGTTCTCAACTAGCCTACCTGGTTAAATAAAGGTGTTCTCAACTAGCCTACCTGGTTAAATAAAGGTGTTCTCAACTAGCCTACCTGGTTAAATAAAGGTGTTCTCAACTAGCCTCCCTGGTTAAATAAAGGTGTTCTCAACTAGCCTACCTGGTTAAATAAAGGTGTTCTCAACTAGCCTCCCTGGTTAAATAAAGGTGTTCTCAACTAGCCTACCTGGTTAAATAAAGGTGTTCTCAACTAGCCTACCTGGTTAAATAAAGGTGTTCTCAACTAGCCTACCTGGTTAAATAAAGGTGTTCTCAACTAGCCTACCTGGTTAAATAAAGGTGTTCTCAACTAGCCTACCTGGTTAAATAAAGGTGTTCTCAACTAGCCAATCTGGTTAAATAAAGGTGTTCTCAACTAGCCTCCCTGGTTAAATAAAGGTGTTCTCAACTAGCCTCCCTGGTTAAATAAAGGTGTTCTCAACTAGCCTACCTGGTTAAATAAAGGTGTTCTCAACTAGCCTACCTGGTTAAATAAAGGTGTTCTCAACTAGCCTCCCTGGTTAAATAAAGGTGTTCTCAACTAGCCTACCTGGTTAAATAAAGGTGTTCTCAACTAGCCTCCCTGGTTAAATAAAGGTGTTCTCAACTAGCCTCCCTGGTTAAATAAAGGTGTTCTCAACTAGCCTCCCTGGTTAAATAAAGGTGTTCTCAACTAGCCTCCCTGGTTAAATAAAGGTGTTCTCAACTAGCCAATCTGGTTAAATAAAGGTGTTCTCAACTAGCCTCCCTGGTTAAATAAAGGTGTTCTCAACTAGCCTCCCTGGTTAAATAAAGGTGTTCTCAACTAGCCTCCCTGGTTAAATAAAGGTGTTCTCAACTAGCCTCCCTGGTTAAATAAAGGTGTTCTCAACTAGCCAATCTGGTTAAATAAAGGTGTTCTCAACTAGCCTCCCTGGTTAAATAAAGGTGTTCTCAACTAGCCTCCCTGGTTAAATAAAGGTGTTCTCAACTAGCCTCCCTGGTTAAATAAAGGTGTTCTCAACTAGCCTACCTGGTTAAATAAAGGTGTTCTCAACTGGCCTACCTGGTTAAATAAAGGTGTTCTCAACTAGCCTACCTGGTTAAATAAAGGTGTTCTCAACTAGCCTACCTGGTTAAATAAAGGTGTTCTCAACTAGCCTACCTGGTTAAATAAAGGTGTTCTCAACTAGCCTACCTGGTTAAATAAAGGTGTTCTCAACTAGCCTACCTGGTTAAATAAAGGTGTTCTCAACTAGCCTACCTGGTTAAATAAAGGTGTTCTCAACTAGCCTACCTGGTTAAATAAAGGTGTTCTCAACTAGCCTACCTGGTTAAATAAAGGTGTTCTCAACTAGCCTACCTGGTTAAATAAAGGTGTTCTCAACTAGCCTACCTGGTTAAATAAAGGTGTTCTCAACTAGCCTACCTGGTTAAATAAAGGTGTTCTCAACTAGCCTCCCTGGTTAAATAAAGGTGTTCTCAACTAGCCCACCTGGTTAAATAAAGGTGTTCTCAACTAGCCTACCTGGTTAAATAAAGGTGTTCTCAACTAGCCTACCTGGTTAAATAAAGGTGTTCTCAACTAGCCTACCTGGTTAAATAAAGGTGTTCTCAACTAGCCTACCTGGTTAAATAAAGGTGTTCTCAACTAGTCTACCTGGTTAAATAAAGGTGTTCTCAACTAGCCTACCTGGTTAAATAAAGGTGTTCTCAACTAGTCTACCTGGTTAAATAAAGGTGTTCTCAACTAGCCTACCTGGTTAAATAAAGGTGTTCTCAACTAGCCTACCTGGTTAAATAAAGGTGTTCTCAACTAGTCTACCTGGTTAAATAAAGGTGTTCTCAACTAGCCTACCTGGTTAAATAAAGGTGTTCTCAACTAGTCTACCTGGTTAAATAAAGGTGTTCTCAACTAGCCTACCTGGTTAAATAAAGGTGTTCTCAACTAGTCTACCTGGTTAAATAAAGGTGTTCTCAACTAGTCTACCTGGTTAAATAAAGGTGTTCTCAACTAGTCTACCTGGTTAAATAAAGGTGTTCTCAACTAGCCTCCCTGGTTAAATAAAGGTGTTCTCAACTAGCCTCCCTGGTTAAATAAAGGTGTTCTCAACTAGTCTACCTAAATAAAAATAAAATAAATAAATAAAGGTGAAATAAAATAAAACTATTTTTAAAAAAATGGTAGGTGGGGGAGATTACATCCGGTAGAAAACACAAACACACTTCCTTGACAACAGCTCTGCACTGCTCTGCGAAGCGCAAGAAGCATAAATGCCCTGACTTCTCCTGAGGCCCTGACTTCTCCTGAGGCCCTGACTTCTCCTGAGGTCGTATCACTGTAAATGCTGCAAGGCCCAATGCAGAAGTCAGACCATGCAGCGCCCAGATGTACAATGTACTTCTCTCTGCAGAATGCGCTCTCTCCTGCCAATTTGGGCACATTGTTTCATAACTTCATTGTGTGAATTTGCATCTGATTGTTAGTGTCTATCAATTCCCCATTATATATATATATATATATATCACCAGGAGTACATTTACTGTTAATTGCTATCATTTCTAATCTACAATGTTTGTTACTTTGGTTACGGTCATTTCCGTTAACGTATTCAATATGAAACATTTTATCAGGAGATTTTCTCCCTGCAGGCTGCAATGTTTTTATGTGTTGGCTTTATGTAGGCTGTCTTTACATAGTTGACAATGTTTTTATTTGTTGGCTTTATGTAGGCTGTCTCTACATAGTTGACAATGTTTTTATTTGTTGGCTTTATGTAGGCTGTCTTTACATAGTTGACAATGTTTTTATTTGTTGGCTTTATGTAGGCTGTCTTTACATAGATGACAATGTTTTTATTTGTTGGCTTTATGTAGGCTGTCTTTACATAGTTGACAATGTTTTTATTTGTTGGCTTTATGTAGGCTGTCTTTACATAGTTGACAATGTTTTTATTTGTTGGCTTTATGTAGGCTGTCTTTACATAGTTGACAATGTTTTTATGTGTTGGCTTTATGTAGGCTGTCTTTACATAGTTGACAATGTTTTTATGTGTTGGCTTTATGTAGGCTGTCTTTACATAGTTGACAATGTTTTTATTTGTTGGCTT